>NC_083617.1:13321657-13563942 GCF_963584025.1 Labrus mixtus | reverse complement strand
ACCCCTTTTTGTTCAGAGCTTTAGAATACATTGTTTGATGTATTCAGAGAAGTCTAAGAAATCCTCTGAATAAAAACCTTTGAAAAGCTGAAAACACTGATTTTGTTCATTTCTGCTTAATGTGACTCACATGGTTATTCAGAGTAATAGTGGCTGAATCACTAACTGATTTAATTAACTTATCGTTTCAGCAATCACATCATATTGTGTGGACTCACTTGCTCTCAGTGGCGTGTTGTTTAAAACTGGAGTGCTAATATTTTTCTAGCTTACAAAGCCGACTACACGGTTCAACAGTTGATGAAGCAGAGTCAGGCAGTTTGAAACAGGATTTTTACATGAATTATTCACCGTGCTGTCTGCTTTTACAAAGCCCTCGGACATGACATTCATGGGAATTTCTGCTGCTGAGTTAATATTTCAAGGATGGCTAACTAGCCAAGCTTTTCACCTTGGCTTCCTCAAGACAAACAGGCAGTTTGAAGAGGCCTATTTAAAAATGCGACCCCCCCTCTCCATTTCATGTTGTTTTATCAAGCTGGAGGCTGATAGCATCATTGAAATGTGCTGCAGAAACAGGAGAGGACACCATTCATAGTATATTTACAGCAGCTGCATTCCTCACAATCAGCGTAATTAGTTCCACTGTATTCCAGTGTGACGACCACTTCAAAAGAAATTATTAAAACCATTCAACCTACACACACACACACACACACACAAAGACAGACAATGTGGAGCTAGGCGCCACAAAGCTTACAGATGTATAAGCACACATACATATTCCTATGCATACAGATACCATGCTGCAGACGCACACATTCATTAAACCTTGCAGCAGTTATCGTATGCAATTACAGCTCAGAGGTAGAGCAGGCTTTGTTTCCAAATGTCAGGATTTTATTGTAAGCGGTCACCGTCAGGCTAGCTCTTTCTCCCGAGGACCCTCACAGCATCTCACTTGATTAGATTCAATTTAGAGAGAGAGCTGCAGGGCATTAATAACTGTACAAAGTGGTTGCATTGCATGCATGTTGATGTGTGTGCACTGGTGCATGTAATGTACATTTAGCATTTGTATTCTCTCAACTAAATTCCTTTGTTCTTATAGTGAACCCTTCAAAATAATGGACAACTTTATCTTTGCCTAAGCTTTCTAATTGACTGCGAGGCTGTGGCTGCATGGCTGGAGAGCTAGAAGACAGAGTGAGAACATTATGCAATTTGTCTCCCTCTCTCTCTCTCTCTCTCTCTCTCTCCCTCTCTCTCTCCCTCTGGGTCTTTATTTCTATTTTCTCTTTCTGTCCGTCAGTCCTCTCTGGGTGGCAGTATAGTATGTTGATCAAACAGCTGCAGTGTGGGAGATTATTTTCAGAACATGCTGTAAAGCTTCTGACCTCATAAACTACAATAGTGTCAGGGTCATAACTGCTCTGCAGGACAGCTGACGTTACAACCACTCTGTGATTGCAGTGCTCAATAAATGGTAATACAATATAATAAACACCAACAAACTGATAAAGTTAGTAACAGATACTAACTTTATTGCTGTACAATTTAAGATCTTTACAAAATATTACACTTTAAAGGACACTGCTTGATTCTGAATAAACTTGTGGAGTACAACTCATCTGTGAAAAAGTTGTATAATCTCTGCTTCAGCTCAAAAGGAGCTTTCCAAAGTCTGAAAATAACCCTGATGATGTCATAACGATGTCATCAGGGTTGGGTTGCACACAACAAACCTATAACAGAAAACATGTGTTGCAAATTTAGAGGCATTGGAGTATAAAAGACATGGGGATCTATGAGCCAAGAGAGCCCAGATGAAAGATGAACTGTTGAGTTGCATCGTGGGAATTGTAGGTTTCATTGTAAGAATAAAAAGGGGACCAAAAGTCAGATATTTGCTACAATTTTTAACAGTTTGTCTGTCTTTTATAGATCTACAAAGTTTGAAAATAATTTTTTTTTAAATGAGGAATCATTCATAGATGCAGTTCTATTCAGTAACAAGAGCATTAGAATACAATACAGGGCTGAGAATATGAACAATGTGTTCCTCTTAAAAGGAGGGTTTAAAAAAATTGACATTTAAATGACTTTGTACTGTATAATAGACGGTGCTAAGCTTTGAAGCCATAAAAAGAAATGATTATTCTCAGTGTAAACTTAAAGGGGCTATATGTAACTTTCAAAAATACTGCGTTTGTAGCGATACCACATTAGGTCCACGTTAGGTGAACTGCACCAGTAACCTGTTGCTCGTTCTCCCTCTCGTGCTCGTCATACGTGCTCGTACGTACACAGACGAGCATCATCATCGGCCGCGAAACACTGGATATTTACCGGCATAATGTTTACAGAGGAGGTAAGTGGTCATACACATGTGAAAGTCTGTGAAGGAGTCTTGTGTGTCTGTATTCATTCTACATCCTACAAACGACAGTCTCGGCAGGCACTGGCTGAGAGCAGGAGTGTGTGATGAGTTTGTAATGTTGATCTCTGTAAGCGTAGCGGAGTGAGGAGGACGTTGAGAACGTGCATAAAATGTCACTTCCTGAAGCTTTCGCGGAAAATACGACCCGGGGAAACTTTTTATACAGGCAACACAGATAAGACAGTGAACAGCTACTTTTTCACATCAGTTAACCGTTCACTTATTAATGGGCAATAAAAAACGATTATGTAAAAAGTTACATATAGCTCCTTTAAAGTTAGAAAGAGAGCAAAGACCTTGGTGGCTTCTTTTTACTGCTCCCTATCGTAACTTTTATTATTATAGTTGTTGTTATAGTGGCATAGATTCCCTGTAACAAAAGATGACACATTACAAGCTGAGCCAAAGGTATGAAATTGAATACACTTCCTGTCTCTTAAACAGACGTGGTAGCCTTCCTCTTTAACCATAAAACACTTGATAAAGAACAGATTAAATGTCTGCCCCTTATATTGCCAGCTGTTTTTATTTGCTTGCTAAATATCTGATATCAACGTAGTCCATTATCATATCTGTCTTATAAATAAATATAAGAGAAATCAGTCATTGTATTATATTGTATAACTCAACTGGGACCTTGTCTTTAGGCTTACCAGGAAGTGTTGGTGTGTGAACTTAGAACTGAAAAGCTTTCACACATTTATAACAATAATAATAATAATAATAATAAATTGTATTTATAAGCGCCTTTCTGGACACACAAGGACACTGTACAACAATCAACATTTAAAAAACGACGATGGATTTATCCCAGGTTTTGGTAGATTTAGTGACTTAAATGACCTGGCTGGTGTTAGATCAAGGTTTTAGATAAAGTATTAGAAACCTGCGGTGGGAAAAAAATATTATGTGATGTGCCATTAAATTGTTCAATACAGCCTTATCAGTATGAAGTGTGATAAACAAATATTGCATTAAAGGTAAAACTCAAACTTTCTTTGTCTATCTGCTGTTTTCCATGTTTTATACAATATCAGAGGTTGCAACATGTATCTCATGGATTTAAAATAAACCCAAAAAGCATTTCTTTATACTGCTAAATTGGTACCTGAGGAGAGCAGATAGTTAGCTTGAGCTTTATCCGACTGCATAAAATTGTGTCAAAGCATGACAGTTACTGTCAGACCTCCATCCAACACATAAAATGTGCACATGCTGAGTGAGAAAGAACCGCTTGATTACAAAATTATCTCATGAAGTGTTTATTGCTCATGTTGCAATAATGCCGATGAAATTTGTACTAATTGTGCAACTTTAAGTTGTTATTTGTTCCACCTGTCTTATTGGTAAAAGCCCTTTGTTAGAACTATTGGCTTTCTTATCCAATCACAGCGCAGTAGGTAGGACTTTTGAGGAAAAACAACAACAGCACCTTTATCCATCCCTGGTAGTACTAAAACTAGAAGAATAATGAGCCAGTTGAAGAAGCCTTCAATAAAAGATTGTCACGCAAAGCCTAAAAGACAATACAATTCCTTTTTTAAAATGAGCTCAATAATTCGCTGACAGCTCGAAGAAAAAGCGAAAGCGAGGGTGACATAAGCATACGTCTGGTCTTATTTAGGAGTCTGGCAGCAGAACTTTGTTTAAGCTGTAGACACTTCAAGGCTGACTGCCTAACTCAAGTATAGAGTACATTACAATAATGTAACCAGGATTTTGACAAAGGCATGGATGAGTTTAGCTGTCTTGAGATGACAGGACGGGCCTGATCTTCCGAACACTCTCGAGATTAAAGAAGCATGACTGAACCAGTTTTGTAATATGCAAATGGAATTGCAAACAGGAATCACATTTTTATATTTTCAGACACTGGTCTTTCATGAACACAAGAAAAGTGCTTCTTGTGCAACATGGACTGAAGATTAAAATATATGCTTCATCTTACAGTTTGAGCCATCCACCATCTGATGTCAGGAGGACAGTTATATAAAACAGAGGATCTGCTTAATGGAATACCTGGACTTCACTTTTCACAACAAAGCTGTCTTTCATTATACATAGAAACGTACTACAGTGATTCAGGTCTTGTTTACACTAAAGAAACTGTACGGGTCAATCAATATTGTATGTTGCTGCTTTAGCTTTGTAGGATTATGCTTTGTTATGAATCATGACCCAGGGGACGAGACAGATGCCACATAAATGAAAGGGAACTGAACACAAAGGAAGCTACAGTATACCTGTTTAATTTTCTGAAGACAAAAGCATACAGTCATCTGTCACTTAGGTGCAGCAATATTATCCTTCCAGCACCTCTTTTAATAAAAACTCCACCAGCAGACATGGAGAGCAAAAAAAACAGGAAAAAATAAAAACAGGAAATAAACAGGAGGGACGTTAGAGTGCACAGATTTTGTTTTTTTACACTTATTGATACTGAAGATGTGACAAGGCTTACAGGTTGTCATTGTCTTCTATTCATAAAAGGTGCACAGATGTGTTCTCAGAGACTTCCATGTGTGAATAACTCATCTGGTAATCCATCACATTAAGAGACATGAAGGGAAATTCCTTCTTTGATGTTGGGTTTAAGGAAGCAAGGAAATTATAGCGTCGTCTGTTGAACAGAAACTTTTCACAAGAACATGATGAAATTTATATCATCCTTATTGCAACATCTACATCTGCTTCCGGTCTGTCTTCCTCTTACATTACTCGTAAAAAAAAAGGGGGGCTTTTAGCAGTTTTTTTTTTCAGTTTCTGGTTTGTTGGACATCTTGGACATAATAACAAAATATCATGGTATTTCAAATCTGACAACTCTAACAAAATATATATATACACACATGCATATATCAATTATAGCAGGTTTGGGTCTTTGTAAGTAGTTTATTTTTCTACACTGACTTGAAATGAAAACTAGACTATTAGTCTACAAGAAGGTCAACAGTTTTGAAGAAAATGTTTAATGGAATTATTTTGCCCAAAAAGATCTATTTCCAGCTTCTTCAATGTGTTTAGGAGGTGGAATTCTTATGTTACATAGAAAAAAGAAAGAAATGCAATTTATAGTTTTTCTGTTTTGGTCAAAGAAAACGAGGAGATTGCCTTGAAACCTGTGACGCATTTTGCTGCTATTTCTAAGATTATGTGAGAAGATTCTTCTGGAAAAAAAGACTTCAAAAATACCCAGACAAACATCGGAATAGAAGATAATTCCTCTAATAGCTTCTTTTTGTAGCATGTTTCGGAAAATATCAATCGGAAAATATCAAAGAACTTTGAGTTAACAGTTTATGTGGGGAAAAAAAACATGCAAATTAAAAATAAAACTCTTTAAAGTATATATTGTAGTACTATGAGACCACTGTGAAAGGGACAGCACTCCAGTTCAAGGTCCACTGGTAAAGTCATTATCTCCATTAGCTGTCATTAGACCCTTTGTACAGTGAAACACAGATCTCAATCTACTTCAGTATACAGTAGGAAAAGCAGTATGTTGTAATAAATAATAAATATGACAACATCATGTTTAAGAATCCTGGCTGGCAGGGGAAATATACTGTAGTTGCGAGCCAGCACTTCTTTTTAGGAAAAATGCTCCACAAAAAGAGAGTAGAGGAGACTTAACTGTAGTACATCTTATATGAGTAGAAATAAATTTGATGGGGATACGTTCTGAAACTACATTACAGCAGAAATAATTAAAGAATACTTTGTGTAATTGCACTGAAAGAAAAATGTCTTCTTCTCTTCCATAACCAGCATGATAAATGACTTGCCGTAATCAAAATCTCAGAAATGCTGCATACGACATGAAAGTCATTACTTATGGTTAAAGCAGCTGCTCCGCTGAATGAATAGCCACGCAATGTTAGATGAAATATCGTGGATATCATTGAATTTTCCACCAGACAAAAATAAAAAGGCTAATCTACCGCTGCATGTTGCAGATCTGCTGCTTTTATTTGAGGATATCTGAAGCAGCTTTTTTCAAGTTGAGGATAAAACTAGCTGTAATAAGAGGGCTGCTGACAGTTGAAAGCGGGTCTGCGTTGGCTAATTAAAACCCAAATGTGACTCATGTATGTTGTGTCATTTTAAACTCGACCGAGCTTAAAAATATGCCCAAACTGCCCACAAGCTTTGACAAGATCTTTCAGGGCAAGTGTGCTCATTTCTGCTGTCACATAGGAGCAGGAAAAAGCTGAAAACCATTACTCTCATGCTCCCTGTCACCCGCTGTAGTCCTTAAATCACTAACTCGCCTCAAATTTGCTGTTGTCAACATTTCTACATTATCTGCCCGGGCTTAGGAATTTACTGGATTCCTCCCGCTGCTTTTGTGGGCATGGTGAGAAATGGCAAGGCTTGTAACCCAGAGCCAGTATTGTCATGTTCATATTTTGTGTTTATTTTTGCTTTTTTAGCACCAAAACAAGTCTTAAGCATTAAAAATAGGCAAAAAATATGACAATGGCAAAACAAAAGAAAGAAAGAAAGAGGGAAAATGAAAGAGAGAGGTTCTTTTTGGTATTCTCATCCATCCTGAAGGCTCTACACTCTGTGCTCTGTATTGATCTCCCAGGCTGCCCTGTTTCCATTTAGCCTCTTCTCATAATATATAACACATCTCTGATTCATCCGCCTTCTCTCTCTCTCTGTCTCTCTCTCTCTCTCCTTCTCTGTCTCTCTCTCCTTCTCAATGAGGGGACATGACACAGAGAGGGGGCCACATAAGCAGCAGCAGGCGCCCGATCTGGCTATTGGTTTCATGTTATTGAAACCCGACCAAATAAAGAGGGAACGGCATCTGTCAATGACACCAAATGGAAATGAAGTGAGAGGGAGGAGGTGGGCGTCATATTTTCACAAGCAGCGACGTTCCTATAAAGAGAATTACATAAAACAATGAAATAAATTCATTTGCATGATTCATCACTCGTCCAATCTGTGAATGACTACACTATCAGGATTGTACAAAGTGTGCGAGAACATTGCGCTAATTACGAGCTAGTCAGTACTGTAAACAAAATGACATCAATTATGCAGAGGATACCGCATCAATCAATCACTGTATCCAAGTAAAACAAAGCAGAGTGATCATCCACTGCATCATCAGCTCATTTTGTTTAAATGACTACAACTGGAATAATGTTTCACATGTTTTTTAAGGGAAATAACATGAATCAGTTTCCTTCTGTGAGTAACACCATATCGTTCACAGACTCTGACTGCTCCTCCTTTCCCCTGCTCATCATGTGAGCTGAAACCTTTCCCTTGTGCTTAAACACAACCAATATTCAACTCATAAATAAGGGACACTTAACCTTTCAAACAGTATGTCTTTTAAAATCATTACTAATGGTATTATACATTAATCCCAGAGAAGTAGTCAAGTCTAAGAAGCCTCCTTCTTTATTGGTATATTGAGGTACGTCAAATAAAGTCATATAATAATCATCAAACACATGATGAGGCTGAACTTATCTACTCTTTCAACTACATGCAATGGATTAAATGACTAAGAGGAATGTAAAACATAATTTATACAAATGAATGAATCAACCCCATTATGCATTTCCTCTAATCTAATTTCCGCTTATTGTCCATAACTTATTCTCCTTTAATCATCAGCGTTGTTTTAAAGCAGGAGCTTCATGCTGTCTTCAGAAAAAAACACTGCCTGCTTAGAATCAACTTGCAGAGAGAGACATTCAGCGTTCAGCCTCATAAAAAATAAGCATTTTGCAACTTTTGAAGCAGATATTTTTCTGTGTGAAATACCCAAAAAACAAAGCTACAAGGGGGGTTATAATGGAATTCAAATTCACTAGGTGGCGAGACATAGTTTCAAATGAATTCTATTTTGCTTTTCCTTGACATATTAAATTAATACTTTGTTGAGCTGTTGAGGTGTTATTCAAATTGCATTTCACCATGCAGCCAAAAAGATTAGTGAATCAAAGTGAATGGCTTACTGAAATAATCTATTTAAACAACAGTTTTTGCAACTATAACAAAACTACAGGAAAGTTACTGTTTAAGTGGCAAACCCACAAACACATAAACTAGTCAAATTTACAACCAGCAAAAAAAGTTTCTCAGAGGAGCGGGTTGGGGGGGGGGGTGTTATAAGCAATGTTTTGGTAAAAATAAGATGCTAAACTGGTTTTATAAGTTGTAATCTAATCAAAAATTCAAGCTTATCACAACTGATCCTATCCCTGAGCCAATGAACTAACAACAATGGTCAAATGTTCTAAGCTTCAGTTTTCAGGTACAAGGGGTGAAGTGTGACTTTAAAAGATATCTGGCTTTTATACTCAGAGGCCATGTCTGTGTGCTAATTTTTCTTGGATAATCATATTCCCACAAAAGGCCACTTACACCCAGAGGAAATGTTCTGCTGAAACTGTACAGAGGATGGAGAGAGAGGGAGAGAGAGAGGGAGAGAGAGGTAGAGAGAGAGAGAGAGAGAGAGCCCTCCATGCATGCTGGCACCTGTTGTTAATTATAGTAAAGCACTAAAGTTTCTCATTCATTTCAGCTGGGTGGGGCATTGGCCTGTGACAAAGAAAGGGAAACAAAACAGAAACATTTATATAATTTCACCTCAATTTATTCAAGTGTGCACAAGGATTGAGGACAAACAGCTCAGCATACAAAAACAAGCACACTCATAAAAAGGTCCGCACACACACACACACACACACACACACACAAACTCAAATATGAAGAGAAATCACACACAAACTCAAATATAAAGAGAAATTTCAACTTCCCTCAGCTTAATCCCTTCCCAGATGTTCTTGTGGTTGACAAAGAGAGAAAAGAGGGGGGTGAAAAAATGGCCGCACCACATTTTCAAGAAACACACCCATATTAAATGTTTTCAGTTAAACAGAGAAGAAAAGAAGAAGAGAAGAAGAAACAACACAAGCACTTTCCTGCGCTTGATTTATGTGATTTTATTACATTAAACATTCTTTCCCCTGAGCAGGCTCCGCTCCCTAGCAACCATCGCTCGCAGCCCTAATGTGTCTGGCACACGGCCAGGGAAAGCTGCCTGCCTTATTGATTGCCAGATTGAAAAGTTTGCTTTTAATAGGTCCTGTAATACATGAAGGAATTATTCAGGGAGCGTCCTTGTCAAAAACCCAAATTGGTTCTTTTGACTATCAAAAAACAACAGGGGCCTTGTAACAAATGAGCTATCAGAAAATCTCCAAAGGGCCCCCTTCTATTGTGTTACCGGAGATGAAATTACACAATGCTTTAGCCCCATCAGAGTCATGGGGAAGAGGGGAAAAAAAGTTGAAGCGGTGATTGCTACGAGGTTAGAGGCCACGTTGTCGCTTCAGATGAGGAGGACTAGCTTGTTGATCCCCTTTTGTGTCGTGATGGATCGGCCCTAAACACTGCTCGCTGTCTGGTCCCTGGCCGCATCCTGACTAATGAAAGACTACTGCTGGGTTTTTGGGGGTCAATCCACTTATGGCAGAGTCAATTCTCAAAGTAAAAACAAGCTGCTCTGCAAGAACACTGAAATGTGCAAATACCACAGGGAGCAAATTTAATCAACTATCCATGGTTGCAGAAAAGCAGCTGCTTTTTTGAGTAGACACAAACAAGACAAACACTCGTCTCCGTGTCTCTTTCCTTCTCCTCAAACAAGTCTAAAAGCTCTTACACCCAGGTGATGATACTCTATCTGCTATGACGGCTTCTCTCATTTGTCACGCAGTTCTGCCCGACACAAACTCAATCGAGCAGCTGTGATCGGAGATTTCCGAGAGGTTGTCACTGATACACAGAAAGAGGGATACATGGGGAGTTTTCTTTGCAGACAGTATTTCCAAACCTCTGCTGCAGAATGAAATGGATGTCATGTTTGGGGCTTTGAATGTGTCTTTAATGGGACAGCAAGTTCCCATTTGAGGGAGTTCTGTGGGAAGGTTAGAGCAAGGGAGGAGGAGAGAGAGAGAGAGAGAGAGAGAGAGAGAGAGAGAGAGAGAAGAAACATCTTATCAGGAGATTGGGAATTGGGTCAGGCGAGGAATTACATGCCATTCTAGATCAAAGTTGCCGTGTGTATTTCCTCAATGAAGGAGCCCCTCATTATCAAAGCAGACTTACTGTATTTCTCAGGGCGTATGCTGCATAAAAGGAAACATGATTTAATATGTTTGGAGTAAAAGAATGAAGCAAGAAGGGGGAAAATAATACTAGAGGCTATTTGGGACAGTTTCCCAATGGTAAATCTGTAATGAGAAAGTGGAAGGGGGGTTAGTTTGTTGGAGGTATTTAAGTGGTGGTGGTGGGTGGGGGGGGGGGGGGCTGTCATTCAACATGGCTCCATTGTGAATTCCTGTCATTATATAAGAAGCTCTCTCTTTCTACTCTCTCTCTATCATCAGATCTAAACGAAGGAGGGAGGCTTTAAATAAACAGCCCATTGAGCTAAGCCAACTGGAACCCTTTTCAATAATTACATCCAGCACAATACTCCATTTACATTGCATTTATTTCGCTGGAGGACCTGACAATGTGGCAAAGAAAAGAGTGACATTAGCAGCGGATGATAACAACTAGAGCGGTGCGCTCCCCAAGGGGGAGACGTTTTAGTCTGTGGATTAGAGGGAGACTTTACAGATAGCAATATGTCATTAAAAACCAGTGCCATCTGCTCACATTTCATGTTTATGTGCTGTCTGTGGTATCAAGCATATTGAATGTACAAAAGAAAATCCCGGAATTGCAAACCGGAGGATTTTCTCTTGCATATTTTGGTATTTGCAATTAGCTGTGATGACACATTTTTGGAAAAAGAACCACAAAAGAAGAGAAAACAAAAACAATTGTTTTCTTTCCACGAGCTCTAATGATGTGCATTTTATGTTTCGGCACAGTTTTTGTGAGGCCGCTGTGTTATTCATTCATGTGACACACACACACACAAACACACACAAGCAGGTAATTTCTGATCAACTGCTCCCAGCTTGTCTTTAAACCTCCAGTTTACAGAGCAAGACCTCTGATGTGGCAAACGTCCGCTTTACCAACAGAGCTGTAATCGGCAAAATGCAGCAGAGACATACAGTCTTACATTGAACAGGAACGATAAGAACTTCAGTGGAGAATATCTAAAAGGCCTGATAGCAAGTTTCACTCAAGCAAAAAATGTAGTTGTTCTTATTTTCTCAGTAATATTGCTGTTTGTTTGTTTTTTACAACCACTTACAAAAACATGAGCCTGAAATGACAGAGGGAGATGTTTTTGTTAATTTTGTGAAGCCCAAGGTCGGACTGCTTTGTATTTTGTACATAGTATAATAACACAGTAAGAAGAGACGTGAAATGACAACATTCTGAATCATAGAAACATTTGGCTAAGCCTTCTGTTGTCTTTAAAGTCATGATGATGACTGGTAACATGTGTGTGTGTCACAGGCTATAAATGGACAAAAAAAAAAAAAAGCTTCTCCATGTGAAAGCCAAGTACAGAGATATCTGATCGGATTGTTGAATATTTATTCTTGTTATCTGTTCTTTGTCATATTGAATAAATTACAGTTATCTTCTTCCATTGGATCATACTTATTCTGTGACTCTTTAACTTTTAATATTATCCTTTGGCACGTCAAACATAACAACAGCTTTCTCTGAGTAATGGCTGAAGGGGAAAATCGGGAGGGGGAAAAACAAGACTGGCTCAATGCCTCTCATTTTGCCAAGTGCTCCTCAGGCCAGTACATAACAAGGAAATGGACTGACAGGTTGAGAAAGAGGACAGAGAGGCATCAATGATCTATTGTTTGCAGCCTTTCCAACTCCCCTGGCAGTAAATATATCAAAGAAAGCAAAATATATTACACCATCTGCGCAGAGATGTTTTGCAAATACAAATTACATCATTTGTGTTTTGTTTGGCTTAATAAAAGCATTAAGAACAGTTATGTATCCAAGCAAGTATGTGTGAGCACACACACACCTCCCACCAAAGGTCTGGAATCTATCAAAGCCTGCATTGCAATTACCTTTCAATGCTGGTAAAATGCATTACCTCTGCGCTGTGAAATGAACACTATGTTATTCCTACAAGCCTAGAAGTCTATCTTCCACGCTGTGACCTATACAGTATATATTTCCAGCAGCCAGGCTCTGGGACCCTCATGTATCAGTTCTGCCTTACAGATTATGGCAGATACTAAGTGGATGTTGTCAAAAAGCTGATCTGCAATCAGCAGCAAGAGTTATTTTTTACCTCTGCACAGGTCTGGCTGGAAGAAAATGTGTTTTTCCAAAACTGCAATTTTTAGGTTGAGTAAAATGGGTGTTTAATGGGAGCATTCATTGGCTCACACAATGTAGAAAACAAGCCATTATTGTGAATGTGCACAGTGAGTCATATTAAATCATGTAACAAAAAAAGAGTGAGAACAGCGAGCCATCATTTAAGTTTTAAAAGCCTGGAATTTTTTTTTATTTTTTACAATCACTATAAAAGCGATGAGGTGCGTGTTATAAGGGGTGGGAATCTCAGGGTCACTTACTTTACCGCACGATATGTTACAATACAATCTGATACTAAGCCATACAATCCGATGCGGTAATATATAATTGATGCTCAAAAATCCCCTGGCTTGCTCAGCCAAGCCATGTTCTCAGGTGCCGGTCGGCTGCAGGAACATAAAATAAAAAAAAATCAATCAATAATCTGTTGCGCACTGAAAATAACTTTATTGTGAGTGAACAACACGATTCGCCTGTAGCTTCAGCTTGCAGGATTATTCTATTTGTTGACTACAAATTGGTGTCTTTTCACCTCTATTCAACATCATCCCACTTCTGTTGCCTTCTTTTTATGAAGCTGCTAACTTCCTCTTTGGCCAATTATTTTCTGTTCACATAAGTAACCCTCATTTATGCCATAAGAGCCACCATAACGAGTCATGAAGTGGTGACGCCATCAGCCACATCGGCAGGGGATTCTGTTTAAAGCTCGGCATTTGTTATGGTTTGGTTATCAGAAAGACATGTACAGAGAGTGACAAACAGAAAATATGACTACATCCTTTGTTTATTGTTTATGTCGGTATCAAATTAAATATCTCCCCTTTATCTACACTCACTTGTCCAAGATATTGCAGTAATCTGACTCATGTTCCTGTCCTTTTTTCATTTGAACAAGTCCATGCTGCTTGTAATCAAGTGTCACTTAAGTCAAAGTACACAAGTGTCATTACCAAAATGTACTTAAAGTATCACAATTAAAACAACTCATACACCCACTCAGTACTCATAATGCTAATGCAGAAAATGGTTCAATAAGCATACTCTTATGTTACTGTTTCCACTGCTGCATTCATGTATAAGTACTAATATGAGGAGATGAAAGTGGAGCTGATTTTCAATCGTTTCTGTTTAATCATACTAGTTTAACTTATCATTATGTCCGTACAGATCTAAATCTGTGGCATAACACAACCATCAAGTAAAGGTGGGATAAATCATGAATAATAAGGCTGCATAAAATATTTAAGGAAAAAGAAATGGTACATCACCTCGTGTGAGTTTTTCTTACTGTTTATTTAAAAATAAAGTCTTTTTGGTACACACAACAGGGCATCCAGAAATGCAGAGTCTTAAATACATTCATAAAGCAGATGGACTGGCATGCTCATGAAATATGCAGAGTTATTTATTGTGCAATCTGTGTGTCCTGAATGCCGACTGAGCAGCGCTGAATCATCCATATCTATCCATTATCCAATATTTTTAGTCCAAAGGCAAACATAACATACAAGGGAGACATGAAGCAAAACAGTCCTCTGCTAAAAAACAAATGTTGCTGTAATACTTCAAATGAGCATCGTCAGATATAGAAGTCTGTCCAGAAAGGCTGCTGGTTGGGCAACACACACAAGTGTGAGTCACAGTGTAACTGGAACTGGCAGGCAATTTGTTTAAGAAGAGAGAGCAAAAAGCTCCTTATTCAACACACAATCTCAGATCAAATGAACCCATTGTGCATGCTCTTTTTATAACCAATAAAAATAATGTGAAATAATCAGTAAATTTGTCTCCAAGGCAGATTAGCTGGTGTATCAAAAAAAGAACCTCACTCCCTTTTTCTGCCCGTTTAAGATGCCCAACAGAGGTCACATCAATAGTGTCTCTGTTGTTGCAGACCTGACTAATGGAGAGAAGAGAGACAAAACTGTTGTAATGGAGAGAGGGAGCTCTTCATTTCCCTCCGAGGCCACTCTCATTGTTTAACCATCTAGCAGCCCTCGCTCAAGTCGGAAAACACATTATGTGACATTCCAGAAATAAAATAACACAAATTATTAATGAATATAGCCATCCAATGAAGCTGAATTTGATTACAGTGGGAGTCATAACAGGATATGGCTCGGGTATTGGGTGGTCTCTCTCTTTCACAGTGTCTCTTTTTCCCATTCAAATTCGAGGCATGCTCAAACATCTAATAGATTTTTCCACCCCGGCACACAATTTACTGCTTACAGATTTAGAATTCTCTGGCTTCCGGCCAGTCAGAAGTGAATTAATGATATGAGCACATCAGTGAGGAAAAACAGCTTGTGATTCTCTCTCCTACAGGTCTGAGCATAATGAAGAAGATACTGCCATAAAGCCACCCCCTCCTCACACCAGCAAGAAGGGAAGAAAAAAAAAAACACCCGAGAAGGAGAGAAAGAGAGAAGGGTGGGGGGGGGGGGGGGGGGGGGGGGGGGGGGGGGGGGGGGAGGCACATAATCAATACAAACACTCCATTAAATTACTTCAAAAAGGGATTTTTCGACAGTTTGTAGAATTAGTTCTGCGCAAAAAAGCAGAAGGGGAAGCAAATATGTTTGAGGGGCGGAAAGCAAACAAGTGCAAACCATACAATCTGCCACATATTCTGAATGGAGGAGTACAGTGTTGGTGTGTTTTACAGAGAATGTGCATTCCTTTTCTGTCAGAGTCACAACATGCCATTTCTCTCGTAACACCACAGCACATTCTCTTTATCTTTTTCCAAGAAAGCGCTTACTCCTTCCCACGTAGCGGTGGAGACATTAAACATTTTCATGTGTGATAGCGAAGTCAAAGTCCCAAATATTGTTCTGTATTGTCACCAAGACAAATCAAGCATGAGAAGACAGCATCTGTCTGTTTCTTATCGCCGGCTCCTACCCGTATAAACATTCTGTGACGCTCACAACGGCCTCTGAAAAGGGGCAGAATCTACCCTCTACATCAAATTGAAATGTTCCGACTGAAATATTGTCGGGATATCAACATTGGATATATGTGCCTAGCCTGGTATACAGATCAGATGTTGCATCAGAGGGAAAAATACACAGTGGTTCTCTCCCCGGGCAGGCGAGGCAGTAAAGAATTTGAAAAAAGCAGTGATATCACTCTAGTGTCTCGCCGGCCTGCTGCACCATACAGCTCAATCAATGTTCATTTAGCTCTGATCACATAGAGGGATGTTTAAGTGCATCCCAAATCCAGACTGCACACAAATCTATCAAAGTTATTATGTAGAGTGATAAATACACTCCAAAGAAAAGCCTGTAGTTTGACTTTTAAAAGCCTTATTTCTGAGTTTGCACACGATTGTCCTATAATTCAATGCATAAATGAAACTGCAGAGCTGCTCAGTGCTGAAAAATGTTTTTATTATGATGCTATTTTGCGGCTCAGTTGGTAAAGAAGGTCGCCCATTTATCGTGGGGTTTATGTGGTATGATCTTTTGCTCCTCCTGTCCACATGCTTAAGTGTCCTTAAGGGCAAAACAATACCACCACCTCCACCAAAACCAAGCCTGATGTATTTGTCTGGATATGAATCCAGACTAATGCACCTGAAAAATGTATGTAATTTAGCATTTTTTGTCATTAAAGTTTGACATAAAGGATTATTGGGCCGGAATGTCCTCGGTTTTTTTATGCTTACAAATCACTGCAGATAGAATTTCAAGTCAGATCTGAAATCTTTTTTTCATTTCATACAGGAAAACGATGCATAACACAGATGTCTTTCCTTGTACAATGATGAAAGACCTTCAATATCACAAACTGAATACTCTGTTAAATTGCTCGCATTCTTGAGTCTTGGATTTAACAGGTCATCTACAGTATACATTTTCAGGGTCAACAATATGTAGCACTACAGAAAGCATGTCAGAGAGAAACTTTATTGTATCATTTTATAATTTAAATGGTTCCATTTACTAGAGTTGTCAAAAGGTGCTGCAGTATGAAAAATCCCATGAGTCAAACTGAGGGTCGACTACTTTTGAAATACACTTTTTTCCCCACAAGAATTCAAACATGATCCTGTCTGGGTGTTTTTTCTAAGAGCCTTGATCCTTCCAGCGCTGCCCGATGGAGCGGCTACAGAGGAAACTATAGGTGAGGGCAGGAGTCAGGAAAACCGTCTATGTTTCTCTGGATGAAGGAGTCACGAGCTCTGACCTTGTGTAATACGCCCCAGCATCTCAACTCAGAATCTTCTCACTCGCTTCTCAACTGAAGGCTTCAATTAAAGAAGACATGAAAGAAAATCTATTGAGCTATTTTGTGAGCATTCCTGTTGTTTGTAAAACAGTTCTTTATTATACGGCTATGTTTCTCAGAGCACAAGCCCAACACACTGTATCAGCAGATACAGCTGTCCTACTCTCAGCCTCCTATACGACCAGAAACCAATTTCGGCAGGCTGCAATGAAAAAAAAAAAAAAATCAGGCCAGTTCTCTGGGGAGAGATAGAGGTGCAGAATGTAAACTTCCCTGGCAAGCTATCCCCGGTGGATTGAACTGTAAAAAGAAGCTCTAATGCTCACTTCAATACAAGATAAACTGAGTGGACGGTTGGCATTACCTGATTAAGTGAATTGCATTACAGATTATGTAAGGACTGCAAAGTGCAATACATCTGTCTTTACGCACTCACAGAAATATGTTAGGACTTTTCTCTTGGCTTGGAAAACTGTAAATGGGAAATGTGATTCAGAATAATAGTTTATTTTGGACAACGTTTTTAATTTAACTACGGTACTTTTGTTTGTTTTATGGGCCCCCATAAAACGGTTTGTATCCTTGATTAGAAAATTGATACCACTCTATATGTACATAAAAAATATAAAGCTAGCACCAGCAGTGGGTTACAGATGGTCTGGCTGGATAACTACCTTAACTTAACGTGCCAAAGCAGATATAGTCGGACACACTGTCCCTAAAAAACATTAAAACATGTCATATTTAGTGTAGTTACAATTTGGGCACAAGTAGATCATTATACAATTACTTTTAAGCACAAATACTTCAAACAGGGAGAGTCAGCTAGCATGGCTGTGTTGCTGCTATTACATTAATGTTAGTGGCACACAGGCAAATCAAGTCAACACACTAGCCCTTTAAATCAAAACATGAATGATTAAAGGCAGAAAATATGGCACGTGCATATTTATAACATCTGACTCTCCTTTAGGTTAGGAAAACTGTACACACTGATGATTTGTTACTTACAACAATATACTTATTTAATGCTATTTGTATCATATAAGAGCTACAGGAAATTAGATTCTATGAAATACATGTTTAAAGGAAATTTGTACTATAGCTTGGAGCTAGATGAAAACACTGATGTCTTCAACTTGTAATGGGGAAACCTTCCCTGGCTGTGTGGAAATCTTTAGTCACAAATATGTGCTCTGCCCCTAAACATGTAATTTTTGCATTTACTTTCTGTTAAATGGTTAATAAAAAGGGGCATGTTAATTTGTAACCTTTTGACAGAGCCATGTCAGCTCTTTACCCCTCTTTCCTATCTTTATAGCTAAGCTAACAGGCTGACAGGCTCATATTCAGCATGCAAGACATGAAAGTGGTATCAATCAGTTCATCTTGCTCAGGGACAGAACAGACTGATGCCACTTGTTCAACAAATTGTACAAATTAAATCATTTTTCCTTTTAAGTTTCAGAGGTCTATGAGAAAGTTGCATCATCCTCGAGGCCCTTTCATGCCAGCTCAGCCGCTTTTAAAAGAAAATACTGCCTTTCAAAGGCTGGCTTAAGCTGGAATTTGAATTATGATCAGCAATGATCTATACTTTGCAGGTTGTAGAGTCACAGCTTTCGAAGCTACAGGACAGCAGCCGTAAAGGTCACTTGTTTCTCTAATTAATTACATACAGTTGTACAAATTGTATACAGTACAGTAGCTATCTTTGCTTTCAATCTGCAATTCTGAGGACATTTCCAAACTTAAATGCTGAATGTAATTTCTGTTTAAAGCGATACAATCCTCCAGCTGCTATTTGATCCACACCTCTCTTGTAGTATTTTTCATTTGTGCCTGTGAGACACAAACACATTACAGTGCACTTAATTCACCTTGGCAGCAAGCCAGGAAAAGTTAAGATACACACTTTGGGGAAAAAAAGAGAGAACAGTTTCCTTCGATAACAATGGCACACTTTATTGCTCTTTAGCTCACAATGGTTTTCTGTGCAGCCTGTGGTATTGCTGCAGTATCCTGTTATGGGGAACAATTCAATTCCTCTGACATAGGTAGAGATCAGAATAACAATCAGCAAAATACATCAAGCTATTCAGCCAGCCGCCACCCCTGGCTGTTCTATTCATAAATACAATCCAGAAAAAAAAAAATACATAGACATATCATAAAAAAAATGAGTCTGTTTAGTAAATGAGCCAACATATTACACAGAATTACAGACATTCAGCTACAGGATGCTTTAAGGCTTCTTTTATATCTGATCTGCTGCTGCTGTGGCATGAATATTTCATTTGGGTAGTCAGCAGCATTGCAGAGGCATATTTCATATTTCTATGCAAACCCTTGCACAGAGTAACTCGCATTTGCTTTGATGAATAAGTGATCTCTCTCACTTACTCCCAAACTCTCGGCCCCGCTCATATTGTTCGACTGTCAACAACAAAAAACTGCCAAAGATGTAACGAGCAAACAAACAAATGGATAAGTGAATGCACACCACTGATTGTCCTTGTGTAGCATGTGTGTATGCATGTCAATGACTGTGTGTGTGTGTGTGTGTGTGTGTGTGTGTGTGTGTGTGTGTGTGCGTGTGCATGTGGGTCTCTGGTGGCTAGCCAGAGTCTGAGCCCGTTCTGCTGAGTGGGCAGATTCTCTGGCGGAGTGTCCCATCGGAGTGACAAGTGCATTTAGAAACAGCCTGATGGAGTCATTAACGGTAGCGCTGCTCATTAGCAACACACGCACGAACACACACATATTCACACACACACACACACACACAGCCCCTCGGTAACAATAGCGTTTTCTCCAGGTTAATACAATGACAGTAGATAAATCCGATACAGCACATTTATAGAAAGCTATGATATGAAACATAATATCTTTTAAGAGGCTCGCTGACGAGCCTGATTATGAAAGCAAGCAATCACACACACACCCACAAGCACGATCAAACTATATTGATTCCATGAATAACAACAAAGCATCCATTATTGATCCTCTTGTCCTTTTTTGTGTGTGTATGAGATTCAAGCAAAGTCAAGTTACCAAGGGCATTACATCTTTCCACAGAATTTTTAAGAGAAAAATGTCTCACGCCTGTAACAGTTTCACTTTCACATAGGCTTTAAAATGATCACTAAAAGGAAAAAAGAAAGTTATAAATCAGGCACCATGATAAATATGTACTATGAAAGACAAACTGTCATAGTGATGGTATTTTCAACATATTTGTTCAGCGACATTATACCCAGCCTAATCAGTGTTGTGCATTACATCACAGCCATGTGAGAGGCAGAGAGGCATATAAGTGGGAAACGGCTTCAAAGGGAACATTATGTTCTTTCTGATTATTAGCTTCAAATGCCAGTTTCCTATTTGCATCCGATGAGTCATACACTCAGTCATCCAGCTTTATGTTGGGCCTGATTCATGGCTAATGCTCTAGTGAGGCCCCCAAGAGCCCGAGAATGCAGGAATCAAACAATCAGTGACACTTAATGGCGCTGTGTACATGATGAACATGCCACACAGCCATTCAGACACACACAACAACGATCCTTAAAGCTCCTGAGATGCACAGACAATTATGATCTGAACTGAAGGATGAGAAGGTGTGAGAGTTGCTGTAGACTGCAGCTTGATGTGACTCAATTCTTTACAGGCATAACCAGCTGAATGATGTGGTTTTTTTGTGTACAGCCTTTGTTGTTATCACACTCTGAAAACAGAGCTGTTGTATTGTAGGATAATAATGCGTTGGCAAACATTCAGCCATTACCTCGAGTCGGCCTCTTTTAGTGTGATTCTCAGCTCATTATATCAGGAGGAATTCCAACTACATATTGATGAATTACTCCAGTCAAGACAACACTTGTTAAACCAAGCAAAGGATAATAAACATAAGCTGATTTATGGTGGAGGCAGGACCCAAATACAGAAACATTCAACACAGCAGCACAAAGAGATTGTAAACTCAGCAATAACCTTTTGGGATCAAAGTTATACTTAAATAAATTTTAAAAAATGGAGGTTTTGCTTACACTCACCTAGCTGCGCCCTCTCCCTCTGGACATCCTTGAAGTTGAGCCCGCTGGTCAGGGTGCTCTCTCTGTATCGATGGAGGGCCTCCCGCCTCCCATTGGTGCCCAGCTCTCGAAGCACGGAGGGTTTGAGAGGCTCGGCCTTCAGACAGTGGGCCCATCCTGAGAAGTCTGGTACAGTCCACTTCACTAGGTCCTCCAGCCGCACAATCACCTTCTCAGACACGGCAATTACCTCATGCTGAAAGGAAGCAGGGTACAATCCAAATTACAATCAGAAGCTCACAGAGGGAGTTACATAAATGCAACTGTGCCGAGGTCATGGGTCACTTCCTCTTAAACACAGTTTCATGGCTCTGTTTGAATCCGTTTTGTTGAACAGACACCAAGAAACAAATCAGCAGCAACAGATTTGCTTTTGAAAGGTAAAACTATACCTCCCCCTATGAAGGAACTGCAAAAACAATGTGAGAATGATAGAGAAAAGCTAACAAAAATAGAACAGCTTTCCCTCACGAAGCAGTGCAATAAATACAACTGAGCAGAAATACTTGTATTCTTATTGTCTATACCCCTTTTACAAAACTCTACCTATTTAAGTCATGATTTCAAAACTTCTAAAGTTAGTTACATTCTAGTAGCAATTTGTTTGAAATTTTTTTTGCAAACTAAGCTCTTTTCTGAAATAGACTAGAATTTTTTCATAGGCTATTTTTTTTTTGTTTCGCTGTACTTCTAAAGCCAAAGTGACGTGATGAAGGAAGAATTCAGAATCTTTACTTTACACATAAATACTTATTGTCTCAAAACACTCTTCAAGCAGTAGTCCTTATTTAGGGGCAAGAGTATAAAGGTAATCTCAGTACAATATAAAATATCAAAAGAAAAAGCAGTACTCATCATTAATGGCTGCCTTGAGTGTGGTTTTGCTGTTGTTGTTGTTTTTTTTTGTTTTGTTTTGTTTTTTTGGCGGGGGTTATGCATTTCTTGATAGGACAGTAGATCGAGCCCCAGGTTCGGGGATGACAGCCGCTGTACACCACTAGGCTATACGGCACCCCTCTTATTCAGTGTTTCATATTTTTGATATCACCAAAGAATACATGTAAGAGAATTTAAGGTTTTAGTTTATAAATGTGGGGCATACTTTAAAGATATTTTGTTGTCTTGTTAACTACTGGGGTGAACTTATTCATGTTTTATGCAATAAAAATATACACATTTCAAGTTAACATATAGAGGTAGAAGTCGATTATTTCCCTTTGACAGCAGTGAAGTAGAGACACAAAGAAGCATCAAATGTTAATAAAGTTCAAGTGTCTCACGTGTGTACTGAACTACAGTGCTTGAGTTCCCCTTGTAATAATGTATAGTAGTACGTATTAAGTGATCTTAATCAAGGTCAAATATCTAGTGTCTTACTAAAAGTATTACAACAAGGACAGAGGTTAGATTGAGATTCAGAGTTAGTTGAGGAAACAGGACAAACAACACAACGTCCTTACTTATCCTCTTAATTGGTATGTGTGTCAAGTAGCATTATGGCTGTGGATGCACATTAATGTAAGTAAATTAGAGCAGCATGAATATGGATGATGTGGATAAATTGAATTTATGCCGGCAGTTAAATCAATGTCAATGAGGACGTCGGATGTTTTGGACTTTTTTGATTAGCATTTAGTTTGAGAACTCTGGCTCCTGATATCCACCATGAGCGCTGAGATTTCTACATTTTACTCGCAAGTTAAAACAGGAGAAAGCTGTGGTCTCCCTGACACACAATAAAACACAGACAGGAAACTATAAATGTAAATCTATAGCAGTGATGTGCATGGCTGAATAATGCAGTGCTGGTTTTGTGTACACACTTTACTCTGTTCAGTAGCTTTACTTAATAAGATTTGCTCTCTCCAGTATGTGCTTCTGCCTTTTTCCCCTCCTAAGGTTGATTCAACCCTTTTTAATAACTCTCAAACTTGAAAAAAAAAGTCCAGCATAGAGGGAAGGAAGCATAGATGCTTAAATGTGTTTCCATTTGAAGGGCTAATGGTTGAAGTATGTTACCAACAGAGTGGAGTGGCTTGCTGGAAGATGGCTATTACAGAAACGGGCAAATCTGGAGGACAGATGTGTACAGGCAGAAATGCAGACACCCTGAGTAGGTCTCTGATGTTTACCTTGGTTTTGCCAATATAGCAGGCATCTGTCTGCCTGTACACATTTCCCCTAAAAGAGCCTGTACATGACTGACTTTAAAATAACATTTATTTGCCCCCATACTGACATTTTTATGCACTGTGTGTAAATGTGGAGTGGGTGGACAAAATAAAAGCTACACCTATACGATCTAATAAAATCCAAAAGAACTGTGCCGTAAATCCTTCCTTTGTGAAGCTCAAGATGTCAACTTCTTTAAAGCTGCATTTTTCACCCTTAAATTGAATATTTCAAAGACTTCCCGGTATTTTGTTTTCCATTTTCTAAAAACAAATACACGATTTCTCTGCGTTTCAGATTCTCTCAGAGAGTTCTGTCTACACAATTACCCGTATTCAGTTCTCACATCATCTGCAACTACAGGCATATCAAATCCCAACCAGTTGGAGACAGTATTTCCTTATAAAGGAAAAGCCTGCGAGGGATAGCTTGATATAGCTGTGCCTCCCTCACTAAGTAGAAACATCAAACATGGGTTTTCGGTCTTCTTATAATGAGCTGTCTTCAGCTGTCAAGTGGTGGCGGGTGGTTGTAACCGGCTTTCCATGCAATGAAAAACTGACTGCTGTTTCTGCCTTAAAAAAAAAAGCAGTCCATTTGAATAATGTAGAACAACAGTAAATAGCATTCAGCCTGCAGCCAAAACCACATTGTACTCTTTCTCGACAGATTTAGCTACTGTACTTTGATGTGATCGACTGACAGCACATACAGAAACATAGCTGAAGTATTTCCATTCAAAACTGAAATAATGCACTGAATGTTCTCCTGCTGGTGTATGAGTCAAACAGAAATACTTCAAGTAATTCCATAGCACACCAGAGCACTCACACACAGCAACAGCAAGCTTAAAAAACACACTGCCTTTCTATATCAATCAGCCTGATGACACAGTGCCTTGTGTGAGTGTCAACAGATCCTGTTTGGGGACTTGTTCGACTCGAGAGCGAAACACAACAGGTGAGAGCAATTCAGCAGCTGTCAACACAGTCCAGAATATAATCAGTCTATGAACCCAGCTCAAACAGGTTACATCCATGAGCTTTGCCTTAAACTGATCCTTAAAACAGCAGCAGAAGTCCAGGGGCTCTGCTGTGTGATGCAGCACATACAGTCAGGAAGCTCAACACCAGCTTGTGGTTTGCATAAGTCATGATGTTTGATTGTGAAATGTTTAGGCAAATGCTGTAGATTTACGAAAAATACCGTGTTTCCATGAGAACAAGTCTGTTGTTCAGAAATAACAGTGTTGCCTCACTCTGGTTTGCCATCATAAAATAAAGAAACAGGACTCTTTGCTTCATTGTATAGTCTGAAAATGGGGAAACACAAAAAGATGACTTCAACTCATTTCTTTTAGTCCAGCTTTTCAAACAAAGAATTGACTGGTCAGTTATTGCAGGATGAAAACGGCATTTATCAGCATAGTTTTCCTTTATAAAAAAAAACCCCATGATTTTCTCTAAGTGAGAGAAGAAGACAAAGCTAGGTCTGTGACTGTGAGCAATGATTGTCAATGAGCGTCATTGTGTAATCGGATGATTTCATTAATCCCTTATCTAAAGAGTCTGAAAATAGTGAACAATTAACTCAGAATGTTACATTTAAATGACTTCTTTAATCCAATTTGCTTTTATTTCATCAACCAGTCATTGAATCCTCAAAATAATTTCCTGGCTGATTGAGAATGAAAATACTGAATTTGCAACGTGACATTTTTTGCCAACAGCTAATAATAAATGAAACTTAAAACCAGCTGTTAAAATAAATCTGTTATTGATTTATTTTCTGTCAAATAACTGTATCAACTAAGTGTTCCAGCACTGCTAGTAACACAACAAAGAATAATCTTTTTATTTGTATTATCAACCCTGCAGGGCTCTTCCACTTGCATTTTTGGTTGTAAAACTGTGCTTTGGAAACTTGCTGTTCTGTAAACGCAGCCTGTTCACACTGTCCTGTCATGTCGAGTTAGGCAGCTGATAGTTTAGCGGAGCAGCAGACACAGCCAGCAGGCCACTTGATAATATAGGTCAGAGGACTGTAAGCCCACAGCCAAGAGGTGACACTCCACATCAGCAACATACCAAACTGCCTGGTGTCATTTCACTGACACTTCCTGCACACATGCATTAAGAGCATTCAGATACTCTGACTTCTGCACTTCATATCTTAATGTACTGCTATTATTTCACCTCCAGGAAGTCAACACACGCACATACTGTCTAACTGCTCATTTTTATGATTGAGCTCAAATGCACAGTAACACATTAACAGCTGAATGTTACATTCAGTCTCCATTCTTCCATCAATAATTCATGTTATTACTGCAGCAGCGTGTTATCTCCAAAAAACATTACTGAGTGAATTTATTGCTCTGACTGCACATAATGGACTAAAAGTGGAAGGAAAAAAATAATCTGCTGCAAAACTGTAGATAACTCAATTCCAGCAAACGCATGACTCCAGCAATCTCATTGAAAAATTAAACTTGCTAAAATCCATATCATTCAATTTATATGGATGCAGTCGTGTATTGGTGGCACAAAAAAAAAAAAAGCACATAAGGAGGCATTCCCGGTTCTATATTGGGCGATCCAATTAGAGACAATGCCGAATAAATATTCCATATCGTTCCCAACAATCCCCAGCAAGAAACAGTGAGGGAGACATTCCTGACTGTCAGCGTTCTGCGGCGGAGCGTCTCATCGCTCGGACAGGACTTTCAGCTTCGGGAGTCAATGGGGTGCACGCTCCCAGTGGGTGGGTGTCTTTCTATACTGTGGGTACAAACACATACACATACACACACACACACAGTGCTCCTGTCATGCTGAGAAGGTTTCAGCCTGCTGCCTCTGAGAGGTCAGCACTGGAATTCGTAAGGCCAAAAGAGATTAGTAATTGAGGAATGGACATGGCGACATGGACAATGAGGAGACAGAGACGGAAAGAAAAAGAGAGGAAGAAGAGAAAGAGAAAGGAGAAAGAGAGAGAGAGGACGAAGGTATGAAACACAATATGAGTTCATTATCTTCCTCCACGCCCCATGCCTGACCTTGGCTTCAGTGTCCCAATACAAACTTATCTTGGAATTAAAAAGCAGCTCTGGGGAGTAAGCCAGGCGCAATTGAATTAGAATATGTTTTCCTGAAGTCTAGATAGAGTTCAAGGTATTATATCTAAAAGGTGAGAATTATTGTACATAATGTTCTGCCACTTAATGCATGCAGTTTATTCGTATGCATAAAAAGTCGCTGTAATATCTGCAGGCTGCTGAGCTCATCTTTTATTCACTGATTCCATTAAGAGATTGCTCAGGTGATATATGAACTGAAGCATTCTTTTGCGGTTATAACGACAGAGAAAAATAGCGAGATAACAGGAGGTTTTCAAAGCCTCTCTGAAAAGTGGGTGAGGCATCCATCATGTAAGGTGACACCACAAAAAAAAGCTCTGTCAGCTCCTTTGAAACGCTGAATCTTTGTACTCTTGTGTTTTAGCAAATAAATGCACACAGAGACAAAAAGGGAGACAAAATGCCTGATGATCCCGTGTGCGCCATCTAAGAATGAAAAATATTGGCTGCAGCATTAAGTAAAAGCTTCTCATCTGCGGCTGCATTCTCCTCAAAGGTTATAATAACGATCCACTGTAGCTGGGGGCACTGGAGTCATGCATCAAGGCAAATGTTTGCCTGTTCAAGTGGTTAGTCAATGACAAAGTGGAAAAAACTGGAGCTTAAGAGCACCAAAAGGCCCTGCTGTGTTGACAAACCTGGCGCTGTTGAAACATATCATTACTGAGGCGGGAAAGACACAAAAGTTTAGTGCAAAGAATCAGATGATTGTGAAGGACGAGACTGACATCTCCTTTACCAATGGGAAATGTTAGCAGGGCTTTTATAGCCTTTGAAGTCCAGGGTATTCCATTTTAAAGGTTTTAAATTACACTATCCTAAAAAGCTGGTAATAATTTACATGCTATTTCAGCAATAGTGAGGAATTCACTGGAGGGCAGTGTTCAGAGTTAATGACTTGTTCTGCGGCAGGAGGAGGCACACATACACACACACACACCATGAAAGCCCCCCTCCTCCCTTCTCCAATAGCCCAACTCTAAATTCCTGCCATTGTTGTGTGAATGGGGAGATTTGGTATAATGCACAGACTGGCCAAAGACAAGGCAGCAGTAAGGACGCTGTAAAAAGATCACAGTAAAAATGTGCCATATCACATTTACACTGGAGTCATTCAGGAGAACGACCTTATCCATCAAAATGCTGGTCGCATATCTAAGCCACTTACACTTAATTCAACCAGCATCCCAGATGCTTGAATTACCCATTCAGGGTTTTTCCCTTAGGAAAAATCAAAGAAGCAGCAAATGAATACAATCTAATTTCCCTACAAGCTGGCTTTCCAAGCACTGAAACACATGCATGGACTCCTGCCATGGACTGAAGAAATGGCCCTGGATGCATGCCAAAGTGTTTTCCACAGCAATCAATACTGGCCTACTGCTGCAGTCCCCTGCCTGTCAGTGTGTGTGTGTGTGTGTGTGTGTGTGTGTGTGTGCGCGTATGTGTGTGTGTGTGTGTGTGTGTGTCTATGCCAAAGCCTTGTCAGCTAGAGGGACAGAATAGAGGAGAAGCGAGGTCAGATGAAATCAGAGGTGATGATAATAGCACATTAATATAACATGATCCAGAAATATTCTCTGCGGTTGTAAATTCCCATTAAGAGCACCTTGCTGTATTTGCACTAAAGTGGGATATATAGTTTAAGATAAGCAATAGCAATTAAGCCCCTGAAGCGGAGTGTACAATAAGTGGGTGTTGTGCAGGGTGAGCTGTTATCTCCACATGGCTCTCTCCTGAAGTCCAACAGCAGACAGAGGCAGGCCAAGAAATAATGTGTCACTCAGTGAGTTTTAAAAACACATGTGACTGTTTAGTCGGTGGCAGTTTGCAGGCAGACAAATAGAGCAGAGGCCCCAATAGAGGGTTTGTCATAATGGGTGAGCAGCTCGGCACAAAGCCTGTTTAAAGAGCAAGCAGAGCTCAACTGGTGGGGGTAAACACTGCTTGTCAAGCTGAGCAACAAAGAAAAATAGAGTTTCCTCCACATATGGACTTAATAATTAACTCAATAGATTAATAAATTCCCCTCTGGTTTTGTTTATCAACTATTCAGCATACTCAGGCGCTGAGACTTTAAGTTTATTCAATGAATCATTTTTTTTTTTTTCTATTTCCAGCCTGGGTTTTAAAAGCTGGCTGCGTTTAAAAGGAATTGACCTCTGACTCGGTGACAGAAGAAAAACAAGCACAGTAGGTCATGGGTTGGTTCCTCTTGTCACTGCATAGCGCAGCAAAAAACACAGTGAGGAGAGGCTGGGAGCGAACAAATACCTGAGAAATAACCAGGAAATTACATCATACCTCTGCACAGAGAACACAAGTGAATCAGTAATCCAATTCGAGTGAGCTAGCTATATATTAGGCTGTTGTGATGTTCTTGAAAGAGTGGTGCCTTGTGGTATTTGGAGGATATTGGCTTGGAGCTTAAGATAATACTGATCTGCAAGATATGAGGCTAGATTTCATACAGATATGGAGCAGCGCAGCAGCATCTGTTTACATGTCAAATAAAAAAAAAATAAAAAAAATCACTGTCTGTTTGTATGTTGTGTGAAAATATTGAAGTGTAAATCCAACATGATCTAAGAATAAAAGTCTTGAGCCTCAATGACACCAAGCTGTGCCTCACCTCTCAGTGCTGCCTGTGCTCATTTAGCACTAAAATCTCGTGAAATCAACACACTTCCTGAGCGCTAGATGCTATCATTTTCATATCTGTATGACTCACTCTGCTAATTTTCAGCCAGTCAATTACGGATTTACAATTCTGAGCAACTCTGCAGCCATTAAACTGTCTCTACGTACTCCCAAAGAAACATGACTAATGATAGGTTTATAAACTCCACTTCCCAGTGAAGCTATAAATGAACTCTCGTTCCCTCTTGTTTACATTTTAAAACAAACAATCTTTGAACACATGCTTTACTAAGGTGAAGATTTAACAGCCAGTGAGGTTTTATGTTTTTTTATATCACAGTTATTTTTTATTTTTTATTTTTTTGAGGCGGGTTTACCCTCCCTGTTTGTTTTTTGGATTATAGCTTGCATCTGTAAGCGCTCCTAGCTGACTCATGCAGGACAGATTAGTGTTACGGGGCAAAGTCAGTGAGAATCTGAGCGTCTCAGTGAAGGTCATAAAACTGACTTGAAGTTGTCAGGGCAATTTTCACTGTGTAATATACTGTAACTACTCTGATTCGCTGTGAGCAGGAGGGTTTGACAGGGCCCTTTAATTGAGGTCAGCCTGCAGCCACTTACATTACACTTAAAGATATCATCCTCAAATTATTTTATTGGATAGTTTGACATATTCTGAAATCAGTCTGCAGCTTCAAAGCATCTGCAGGGTTGTGTGATGCAAGTTGCTGCATAATTCATGTTTTTATTCCTCTTGTGATTTCACTCTTATCAAACACACAAACTGTATCATGCTGTGCTGCACTATATGTCCCACAAATTCTTTGTCATTTCCATTTGCATTGCTAGTGCAGCTCCTAATTTTTTCCAGATATACCCAATGGACTGGAATGTAAGCACTTAGCAATGCAAATAAGTCTTTGGGAAAAGGGGGCGGAGCTCATGTGTCGTTGCGCAAGTGTGGCCTCAGAATCGGCGATGCATGCTCTCAAAGTAATTACTAAATAATTGCGGCGTGTTAAAGGCTAAAGCGGGAGGGCTGCAGGAGATGATACCCGTTTATAGAAGAATTCAGCCACTAAGATGATAGCTTGTCTAAGCAGCGGAGCCATAAATAGCCACCTTTCTCATGAAAGAGAAATGTGATAGCCACTCTATTACTCAAGAGGAAAGAATGTAAGTAAACCATCAGCGGAAGAGTCGACTACAAACACGGCTTTGTCCTTCCACATAAACAATATAACAGCAGCAGAGAATCACTTCCAATCCAGCCGCGAGTGATCAAAAGCAAAGAGGAGTAATTAAAGTGCTGTTGTCGCTGCTGGCGGAGGAATATCAGAGAGGAAGAAAAAAAAACAACACGGCGTTTGTTTAACTCTCGATATCGGAGTAATGCCATTCACAGCAGCGATGTAACCGGATCACAAGCGCCTCATATGGCCACAGTCAATCATAACTATTGCTTTTCTGTGCCAACAGGGGCGTCATGCAACACAGAGGCGTTTTTTTTTTTAAGTGCTGCGAGCTGACAATATCACATTGTTGCGGATGGAAATGTCCACATGGAAAATTATGCAAAGCTTGGAGAGTAGTTAAAAACGTGTCAGCGCTGGCTTTGCTCCGCCGCCACGCTTTATGACTCGCTCTGCCTCTTTCAACATCAGGCGGCATTACTAAATATCTAATAACTATCAGAGCGACTGATCTGAGCCAGGTTGACCCCCATGCATTCATTGTCGTTTCGCAATTTCCGCCCATATGCCCGTATTTGACACGCTTTACCAAGAAATGAAATGACAGAGTCTAGGCACAGGATTGTTGCGGATTTTCCCCCTTTATAAAACAATTAACCCCATAGAGCGCAGCAGCAACCTTATTGAGCGCAGCTGGACAAGTGCACATTCAGCAGTTGACACCACAATAGGCAAATAGGCTAAAGTAAAACTGGAGAACAAACACTGCCGTAGGTCAATCCTTTTACTGCTCGGATACATCAATGTCAGTATCAATACGCGCGTTTATGAAAGCCTGCCTCAGGAGAATAAACATCCACTGCCAACTCTTAATGCAGTAAGGATGCTGGTTAATAAAAAAAAAAAAAAAAGCCTCGCGAACAAGGAAGAACAAGCAACAGATAACAAACACACAAAAAACACATCATTTATAAATATTCACAAGCCGATTAGTCCTCCTACCTCTCCATGGCTGATCGTCCGTCCCTGGGGACTATCCTCGGGTAGAAAATAAAGTTTAGAGCTTGATAAAAGTTGCTTGCTTGTTCTTTCTTCCCAGAGCAGCTGAAGCTCCGCTATGCAAATAGGTTCCTCCGGTTTACATCTGACGAAGAAAAAGTCTCCGAGAGACAAAATCCTCGCTTTGCCGTCCCGGTGAAACTTAAAGGCTTTATAGAATATATATGGTCCATGTAAACCGCAAGACGAGCCCACCCACTGAAGAGAAGAAAAAAAAACACAGAGGGAGACATTAATGAATGGCTTTAACAACTCATTTAGTAAACAAATCGTGGCAAGGTGGACACAAACATTTTAAAGATCACTGCGTGGTTACACACGTCCTGGCAAATATCACATTAGGGTATTTCAGTTTTCTGTACATAATTAGTATCGTGTAACTATTTTTAGACGTTCAACATATGACACAGATGTGGTTCTACTAAATTTAATGTTGCAAAGTTTTGTGGATTAGGCACGTGCGTACACTGTAGAGCAGGTGGATTATCGTAAAGCGAAAATAAAATAAATCGACGGTTGATAACAAACGTTACCTTCAGTGAGTTCGGCTCCATCTCGACGTTATGAATTGATTAAACTCAACACGCTCTCCAAACTTGCTGGCTTGAATGGATTTCCGAAGGTCCTGCAAGGAACATATTTCGGTAGAGTTTCAAACACCGTGTATTTGTCGATAAATTGTCTTTGAAAAAAATTTTTTTGTTAGGTAAATACAAATTAACAAATATTGCGTTAGGTTGTGAGAGTATTCTTTTAGTAAACCTACAATTGTGATTTTTTTAATCATTTATATGAATCCAATACGTGTATGTAGGCAAAATATTAGAATAAAATCATAAAAATATGAAGGATTTTAATTAAATAGTGGACTGTAGTTGTGTATAAGAAGATATTATGTCGTGTAGTATAAATAATCCGCCAACAAAGGCGTATTTTGTGGCAAATGTCTGCATTTATGGGCTTTTTAAGATTATTTACCTTCCAGGACTTGTGTAAAAGACGTTCAGTATGAAAGCACATTTCTCACAGTAATGACACTGAGGCGCTTGCTGTGGATGCCTTCAAGAAACAATGTTACATGAAAGTTAATAGGGCTATCAAATGATTCCTCAAAAGGCAATGTGGGACCCGCGAGGTGCCGGCTTTGCTCTGAGCGGAACTTGTAACGCGTTATAGCTCGGGCACGCGGGTTGGCTTTAATAGCGAAAATAATGGCATTTATATATTATTGTACTATATTATTTGAGGCGGACATGAAAAGACAAAATTGGCCGAGTAAGAATGCGGGGCGTCTCGAGACAGAATTCACGAGGCGGTCCATTATCCAAATATTAACAATCTTAAAACACCGCGCTGACCTTGTGAAGACATCGGGGGATATTTGTCATGACTTATCAAATTTGCACGATCAAAGCCACTTATATAATTATGTTGATTAATATTTATTATGATAAACATCGATGAAATCTAATCAATTGTAAGACACATGTAAAACAAGGAATAATTAATTATTATCTTTGATCTTTTCACGAAGTTACTAAAACTTCATGGTTTCTATTTGTAGACTCATTGTCATTTCAGTCTCCGCTGCTGAATGTGTCAGCTGGATTTTATCGTCTGTCTGGAATTATTCATGTGTTGAGAAGTACCAGCCTGGGCCACAGCGCTGCGCTGTTTCTCTGCAGTCATCCACCCTTTGCCCTGCATTTATCCTCCACTCAGATCACAGAGCATGCAACAGCGACATAGGCCTACTTCTGACACCAGCTATTTCAAGTACACTATTACGCAATGCGCTTTTTCCTCCTGAAATGACTGCTCGAGCAAACAGAGGCATTGATTCACTTCCAGGAAAGCGTTTTCCTGACTAATGAATGGGCATGTTTTCTTATAATGCTGCTGCTGCTGCTGCTGTCTAGTAGTTAACTTGTATGTAAATACAGGGGCTCATTGTGAAGAATGAATGTCAAATGCCACCTGATTATATCAGTGGGGCTCACAAATGTATAATTAAATAGATATAATTTCTATACTGGGAAAATATCACTAATCAAGTTCTTTTTAAAGCCATCTCCACTGCCCTCTTTTCAAAGAAGTAGCAGAACATGCTGTAATACTAAAATAGCTGAGCCAATACTCTGTGGCTCTGATATTTTAAGTACCAGTTTAGTGCATCGTTCCAGAGTAAAAGGTGGATTACACAGAGCCTCATTGTCTCACATGCAGCTGCAGCAGTGCTGGGATCCTGCAGTGAATCTAATATAAACCACAGCTCTTAGTGTTATCTTCCCTGATTTCTCTCCTAGCCATTTCAGTGGCTGAATCAATGGGGTTGCATTGTTAATGGCAGCCACTATAATGAAGTCCCTGGTTAATCAATGGCACCACTCGAGCTCTTATCTGGCAATTGCAAGTGTTTGCCTGTCAACAGCCGCAGAGCCCAGCAGCCACTGCAACGTTGTGATGCACATATTGATGTGTATTGGTGTGGATGAAGATGTGCTGAGAAATCTTTGTACTTTTTTTTTATGTGTTAAAAGAGTGAGAAGTAATATGTGAAAAATATGATGACAAAATATTAAGGAAATTGTACAACAGCACACGCTGAATTATACATAGTTTTGAGTAAAAAATCTAATCACACCTGTTCCATTTTACCTGAACTTCCCTTTGTGGTTAGATAAGGTATAAAAAAGGAAATCAATAAGTTATATTCCTACGTCGTTTCAGCTGAGCGAACTTGAAACATGACTAGAATTAATGTACAAGCTTGGAAAACTATCGAGGGTTCCAAACATTTACTGAAGTAGTTGAGAGAGAATAATTGAAATAACACACTGTCAGCCAAGTTGAAAATGACATCGTGTCACAGATGGAAATCAGCAGCTTAAAATGTACTTGAATAAGTACATCTCATAAGCCCTTTTTTTTTTTTTAAATAAGACTTAAACTTTTTTAAGTTATTTGCAAAATGTATACTTTAGAATTATGCAACCACTACTTGCAAGTTTGTTGATCTGAACATTTTGCAGATTGTTACCATAGGAATATATTATTTGTTTTGTTTTCATGTCTGGAAAAAAACTGTTCACAACTAACACGCCTATGAGTGAGCATTCTGTAGAAACCAGAAATACCTGCTGAAATAAAGGCACTACAGGGTTTATTATTGGAAATATGGAGAACGTGGTCCTTTGTTGCCTACAGCATGTACAACATACAATGAGTGGATAAGTGTTAAAACCTTTCCTTTTCTCAGCACAGGTGTTCCACATTCCACATAATGAGGCGGCCTCAGCAGGGAGCCACAAATGTGTTTTGAAAGTCACTTTAGTACAGAGCTGCAGTTACAGTTTCAAACGCAACATAAAGCACTTAAAACATGATTAAAATTTCATGTCACTACATAATTCTACACACATGTCCACATGTTTTCATGAGGAAAATAAGTTTGAGTAAGAATGGATTAACAATAATATTGCCTGTTACGCCACCATAGAGCTACATGAAAGAAATCAACCCCGAAGACGGCTGCAGAGACCATTAAAATCGACTTTTTGATAGACTTTACCAAAAAGAAAGAATATTATTTTTTAAAGTATTGAATTTCTTATTAAGTTAAATTAGCTTTTTGTGATGAATGCACAAAAATCTGCACTTTTCTCTCCAGTTCCATACTTCCATGTGGTGCTTAAGCTAGCAGCCTCTTCATGCGAACTGTTTTGACTGTTAGCTAGTAGCTGGCTCGTCAACACAATGGAGTATCTATTGGTAAAGAGTCATGAAAACACCTTCAGAAGTTGATAAAGAGCAGAACTGAGCTGGAAACAGAGTGAAGATAAGGCTTAAATAGATGAGATACCAAAATATGAGTCAAATGTACATTTATAAATATACAAATATGAAGGGAAGTGTAAATAGGCAACTTTTTTTGCATGTTCTTTAGTGTGTTTAAAAAGTGTTTAGTGTTGTGTTTACAGCTTGTTTCTACAGACCTATTAGCCACTGACTTAGTAATTATATGTATTATTAAGGTAATATGTTATCTTATGTAAGAGAAGTATCACCATGTGCTTAGCTAATTCTCACTCTTTCACAGCCAGTATGCCACACTAGTCGAGATTTGCAAATTAATCTGGAACCTGAATCCAAAACAAAACTTGTGATGTAGCTGTATTGGCTGTCAGGCTATAGGTTAAAATCTAATATCCAGTGTGGTTTAAAAGGAAAGTGTTAACACTCGTATATGTAAAGTAAACCAACGTCCAGTGTGTTTAATACTTCAGAGATATAGGATTCACAACAGCGGCAGCCATGTTGGTTGTTTGTCTCAATGGAGCTTCTTTATCATTTAATGCATGAAACCCTTAATATATTAAATAAAGGGTATTGATTGGACTAATATAATGGACAAGCTGGTTGTAAATCTGTTTGAGGAGGAGGGGAAACAAACGCATGTGTCAGAGCAAATACAACTTGAACTCAAACCGGTCTGGTTTCCAGGCAGGAAGATCGATATATAGATTCTACAAGTTACATCTTAATGTCCGATAGCTACATGATATTAAAGTTAAATAGTATTATGTTTATCATTTTAACATACAGTATATGCAATGGAATCATTTTCGATGAATCAGAATTTTAAATGTTTATCATTATTTTTTGCCTTTATTTGGATTAGACAGTGAAGAGTGTTTATTTATTTGTTTGTTTTCTTTTCTTTTTCTTTTTGAGAAAATACACTGCTTTGGAAACTAAAAAGCTAATGTGTAACAAATATCAAAGTTATAGGTATCCGTATGTAGAGTAACCGAAACTCATTTACAGCTTTAATAGGCATTCAATGTTTGTCTTAATATGTGAGTGTTGCATTAACGTGTGAGTGGCATTTTCATCAATAGCAGGTTGAAGATGAGCTCATTTTAAACACTTTATTTATAGGATAGTTAGCTCTGGAGCACATTTTTTTTGCGTGAAGAAATGCCTTTAGTTTTCAGATACATGTTGTGGAGTAAAAAGTAAAATAAAGTTACAAAATGACAGCTAGATAAATAATGACTTTTACTTAGTAATAGAGTTCAATATGATATAAGGATACGTATTTCTAACCACACTCACAGGCACGACAATCTACAAACGACTCAAGCAAGAAGGCTTCTGAGAAATTAAGGCAACACACTCTATCTCCAACTCATTCTGCATGCACAAGTGCATTACCCAGTGGATATCCAATCTATCATCAATGGAAAGCCCTTGGACATTAAAAATCCATCCAGTAAATTTGTCCAGTGGAACATGTTTCAATAGTAACGTTACACCTGCGTCCTTGTGCTCCGACACAACAAAGGCTCCCATCTGTAGACAACGTGACTTGGGGAAAGGTAACTGGAGATCTGAGTGATGCTGCAGGGCTAATTTTAGCCTCTTAGACTCATTATAATGTGGTGTTACATTTCTCTCCATTCAATCACATGTGAGTCAGCTATATTGTACAGCACATGGACAAGAAATCCAATTAGTTTATTGAAAGGATCACTTTTAATCAAGCTGGATATGGAGTCTATATGAAATGATTTCTGTGTATATTTGCAGTTGTCAGCCAGTGATACTGTAGGCTGAATATTAACTGACTGAGCTCATAAATATCTGGGATGCAGACATATCTACAGAACATCAAAGGCTTTACTGCATGCAGTGAACTGTGAGGATTATTATCCACAGAATAGAAACATACATTTCTCCCTTTCAGTTCTTATCACTGTTATTTATCCAAGCTACCATATCTCATCATGTTGTGTGCATAATGGATGTGTTTTGCAATACATCTTTTTCAATTACAACATTTAACACTGAAGTCTCTCATTTCCAACAATCCAATTATCATATCCATTCATGGCTGCAGCCATTGATTTAATCTAATAGCATGCATTTATATATTTTTAGGCAGATTAATTTACAAGGAAAACATTGGTTGGCCCTGCCTGAGTGCTTGCCATGACAATGAACTAATTGCCTGCAAAACACAATTTCACATTCATGGGCCACTATTACAGCTGAATTGTTTGATAATGTCAAGTGAGTCATTTTATTAGGCGCCACACAAATGTAATCATGTGGCAGGCCAACGTGAATTCAAGTGTATACAAGTGTTAACACAACACTATGGGTTTTGGGTTATTACTGCCGCAGCAAATGTAAATTTGCCTCATTGATGGAGGGTGCTCGGCTGAATCAGAAATGTGCAAACCACAAACAAAATAGGCTGCTTCATTCCCCTGCCATCTGCATACACATCAGGACACACACTCCCACTCTTAACACACACACGTTTTATATCTCCCCATCTGAAACCAGGATTAGAACTATGAATAATGTATTTATGTAAATGCCTGATGGGTATAACTATAAAAGATGAGAGTGATTGAAAAGGCATTTTTTTAGATTGAGTTACTGCCGCCTGTGAGTTCTGGATGTTTTTAGAGCAAGGAAGAAAAAAAAAAGGCAGAATTTTTTAAGCAAAAAGGTCAAAGTGTCACCTCTACATCTGATGAATACATTAATACACAAAACCTGATCTCTGCATTGAATATGTTCTCCCTCCTTTTTAAACATCACTCACGTTATTTCACCCAATGGTCAAACCATCATTGACTGTGAATCGGCTGAGGACACTGACCTCAGCGTTTACCATCTGTGTAATGCATCACCGCTGCCTTTTTCTGTCAAACACTGAATTGTTATAAAACAGGCATAAATGTCAGCAGACATCTATGATCAGATTATTCACTGGTGCGTGACACCCTCCCATCTCAGCTCAGAGTGCTGCATTATGGATATGTCACATAACGGCTTGTGTATGGGCAATTACAATGCAGCCAGATTTCTAGATTTGTCACAAGGTATATTCTATTTGAATAACAGCTTCAGTTGTCATGTGTGCAATACTGTTGTAATCTGTATAATCCCTGTGATGTATCTGCAAATCACGAGCACAGCAATCAGCCTTTTGAAAGGTGGAAACAATGGGTGTTTTTTAAACATGACAGACAACTGCTGAATTGTTTGATTTCAGCAGTGCAGGGAAACAAAATACAGGATTGTGTTCAAAGCTGAGAGCCTAAGCACACATATTAAAGAAAAAAAAATATCAGCTTTAATAATTTATCACATTTTATAAGGCAATTTAGCAGTCACTTGAAGTTGCTATGGTGACAGGGGGGTATTTTGAGACAACTAATGACCTATGCAAAACCCACTCACTGTAAACTTCACTCAAGCTAAATGAGATTGCTGTCTGTGCTATGTGTGATACATGGCTGAGAACTTAATCCTAGTGCTATGCTTGGCCTTTTTCCTGAACAAGACAAATTAAGGTTCTTAATATCGATGTAAAACATCTGTGGGCTGTTTACTGTTCAGGCTACATGAGCCAAGAGGCAACCATGGGCCAACATAACGCTGCATAATAGTCTTTTGTTTTGATTGCTAATGCAGAATTCATAACAGTTGTCAGGTTGAGGTCAGGAAATAAAAAGCAGTGAGTGAAAGGAAAATTAATGCTTGTGATATGGCCTGAATGTAACTCAATATGTTACACACTAAATCCACTTCAATATCTCTTTATTTTTCGGCTTACGTCAAAGATTCCACATTGGAAAAGCTTTTGAAGACTCACTCTGTTCTGGGGCGAATCATATTTGTCCAATAAGTGCTTGGCTTGTTGCAGCTGTCGAGGCTGAGACAGAGTGAGTCATGTGTTACCCATTTAAGCCCAATTTCTTCCATGCAAATGCCTGACATGTGTGACTCCGCAGGGCCCTGAGTTAAGACCACTTTTTTAAAACAAGGACAAAGAATCAAGTCCAGGGCTGCGTAACCATTTAGCCACCTGCTTCACCCATGACCTGCGCTGTGTTTATATTCACTCAAAACAATCCGATTGCTTTGTTTCTGAAATGGCTTTGGAGCAGGCAGACTGCCATGAAATTTAATAGATACACAAAGAAGAGGTAGATTCTGTGGTCTTTCCTTTACAGGAGTTCCCTTTGGAAAAAAAAAAATGTATCCTCTGAGCTTTTAAACGTTTTTCAAACCTCAAAAAATAAATCAAAACACAAACAAGGAGCAGTGGCTACTAATTGTAAAACCTGTTCAGTCTCCAGTGTGCTGAACCTTTTTGCCACTGGAATAAATGTGAGGTTGACGACTAAAGGTGACTCTCAGAGCTGTTTTGCTCTCCTTTACCTGGAAACGGTGGTATTCAGCGCCCCCTGTTGGCATACAACGGTTATCACAGAGAGCTGGTGACTTTTGTATTACACAGGATTACAGAGGTTAATTTACTGTGGAACATAATAACCGGGTTATTAATTATCCCGCCTTCAGTGAAGTTTTTCTGTTGGTCTTCTGCTGATAAAAGCTGTACAGTAGAATTTTGTAACACAAAATGCATTTCCAAGGGCAGCTTTTTATAGAAACTGAAATGTATCCAATGCTCTAAATATAGCCCACTGCTGATGCCAGGAGTTTGTATTTTTAATATGTATTATAGAGGACTATTGTGTAAGATTTAGAGGGGCTCCAGTGGCAGAAATAAAATAGAGAAATGATCTTCATTAGGGTTGCACTATTGTAATGAACTGAAAATAAGAATTGTTGATTTTTTTTGTTGGCAAGAAATGTTTGAATTAGCAAGGCCTCGTGCACGGAGTCCGCCATGTTTCTATATGTTAGGCTAGACCAGAACAGAAGAACCAAACACTGGACAAGACACAGTTTCTCTTGAATGCTTAGAGGGACAGTTGGTTGCAATTTGCAATCTCACCACAAGATGCCCCTAAAATACACTTGCTTGTCTTTTGACGCTTAACACGATCAGCAATATTACTTATCAAGGTGAAATAATGCATTAATACAGCTGTTCGGGCACTGACCGGAAACATGAATATTTCTCTAAACGATGACAAAAACGGGATGATGACTCCGCTTCTCATTTTAGAAAAAACTGGTAAAATAGGCCTTCATACCAATAAGTCATATATAATTCCATTTAAACTATGAAAAAACAAAAAAAGCTCAAATAAACCTTGCATACGTTCATTTGTTGTGCATAAAGCATTCATTTTCACATGGTTTTGTATTGATGTTTAACAACAACATGCCAATGCAAAAGTGAGAATCCTTCTAGAAATAAAACAACAACCATTTTCATAGTGTTAAAGAAATTTTACACATATTGCAATTAGCTCCTCTCCATGCTTTATGAGCTAAACAGATGTAACCTGAGCTTGTTTTTTTTTTTTTTGCATCACCTCAGACTCCACACTGAGGAAGGTGAAATAGCTGAAAACGTTTGGTGACTTTAGCATTTTGTGCTACAACAAGTTTTATAATGTTTTTTTTTTTATATGGGCATGGCTCTCAGTGTTCATTGTGTCATGTTTCAGCATTAAAAAAAACTATTTTTGGTGCCATCAAAACTAATAAGTTTGGGTACTATCAAATGGTCCTATTTGTAACTGCTTTTCTTTTATCTAACAGTCATCATTTTTGTAGTTTTAAGGTGTTATCCAGCAATATTTCGAACATCCATCTCAATGCTGATGCAGATTATTTCTTCACTGTGGTCTCTTTTATTCTCCTCCACATCACAAAGATTATATTTTTGCGCCGACACAGCAGACAGAGCAGCTCTATATGTGAGCTTTGTAACAGTGCTGATTGAAGCAGCAGCACAGAGGGAATCGCTGTTCTGTGATCAGTGACCAGAGCCCCTCGGCCATCCCATCATCACACAGTCCAGAGCTGAGTCTTTACAGCCCCCCTCCCACAGAATCATTGGGAAGCAGGCTGAGGTTATGTCAGATGGCCTTTCTGTGCCAGTCAACAGAAGTAGATTGTCTTATTTTATGACAGGCTGGCTGACTGAATATCTCTCAATCGCTGGCAGATAAAAAGGCTGGAAACTCACAGGGTTTACTGTAAAAACACAGGCTTGTTCGTACTGGGACAAAGGGGATTTTAGGGGTTTGTTGGTTCCTTATTTTTTTGTATTTTTATTCTGGACCTCAATAGCATGAAAACAGGAAACAGGATAAACACACAGGACATTTGTCAGAAATACACCCCTAGTTTCCAAAAAAAACCCTCAGCCTGCCATGTGTTCTTGATACAGGATGTAACACAAATCTCGACTACTCAAGTTTTTCAACTGTCTGAAATTGTCATTGTGATTTCACGTAATGCAGACCGAGAGATGATGATTGACAATTTGGAACAAAGACAGGAAAAGTCTGTCCCCTTTCCAAGGTCATGAGCCTTTTTCTACTGTTTCCTCTTTTCTGCGCTGGTAGCAAGGCTTGATGAATAGAAATCTACTCTTCATGTAGCCAAGTAGGACAACATGACTGGTGTGTGTGTGTGTGTGTGTGTGTGTGTGTGTGTGTGTGTGTGTGTGTGTGTGTGTGTGTGTTTAGACCACATGATTATGGTTTTATGTTGGATAGATTATAATAGATGATGAGATATGTCAAGAGCTGAGGGTATACATTTAGATATTTTAAGATGCAATTACCTATGATTTTGTGAAGGTTAAAGCATCAAATGACATCACACGGGCTTCATGTAACTTTGCTTATATGGTATGATGTATACTGAAGGGTAAAAAAAAAAAGAAGTCTATTTTATGCCTCCAGGGTTTTACAAAATATACATATCAACATAATTCCAGGCCCAATGGTAAAATTGGGCCGGAATTATGTCTTTATGCAATTATTACGGTTTAAAACAGTTAATATTTATTTAAATAGGGCCTACAAATATTTACATTCAAAGACATAATAGCCTATAAAATAAATATCAATAATATAATACAGAGATGGACACATCTGGCTGTAGATGTTCTCCCTGATTTTTTTCCCAATTCATGGTTGTTGGCGATTTCGACAATTATTATTATCTTTTTTAATTTGTTATTTTGTGTCTACTAAAGTTGAATAATTAAGTATCTTTATTGTATTTGCATGTATGGCTGCTCATTGCTTGTCTGAAACTCTGTGTATTGTGCTACTGCCATTCTTGGTCGGGAATCTCTTGAAAAATATATTTTTAATCTCAACTAGTTTTTTCCTGGATAAATGAAGGTAAAAAAAAAAAGTTATTTTCTTATAGCCTGTATGTTTTACCTGAAATACGGTCTTTGCTCTTTGCAGTCTGGTTATAAATAACGTAATAACTTACTACAAACATATAATAAATCCATTGTTCTACTACAGAAGGGAATATTGTTATTAAACTAGGCTAATCATGTATTTGATGAACATACACAACATCATTGACAGTAGGCTATATTTGCTTCTTATCAGTCAACTTATAGGCTACAGTAAATGAAACAAAGTATTTAAAATGCAGTAGCCTAAAGTAAAAATAGATTAGTCCTACAGTAGGCTATATTAATGGAACAATAATAGCCTAAACCATAATTTGTAATTCACTTTCAGATATTTTTAATTCACAGATGTCTACATGTAGCCTAATGCAGGGGCTCCTATATTAGTCTGCTTTCTGATATTATTTTAACTTTAAATTGTAATACTCTTTGTCTGTCATTTCATTGAACATGTGACATTGGACTCTGCAGCCAGTTGTTACTTTCACGGCACAGTTCGGACCTATGTGCTGCGTTTCCTGGAATACAAACCAGCAGACAAAGAAGTGCACTTTCTTTCTGTCTCTGACACATGAACACATGATGTGATGCTGCCCTCTCCTGTACACTCAAAGAGTTTGTGGTGGATTCACCAGGAATCATTAAATATTCTCAATGAGCTATGTGAGACAGCTATAGCTTTGTCATGGATTTAAGTTCAGCCCGTTGAGTCCAGAGCAGCGCCATTAGGCTACTGCCCAGTATCTGATCCCAGGTCAGGTACTTAGAACAGGATGGGACTGTCCTTACAGGCGGGGCTTAAAGTTGGTGACTTTCTTCGAAAAACTGCATCCACCACCAGGACTTTTCTCCCCACTGTGGAGCAGCTTTAGCAGCAAACTTGGACCTCGCTTTCAGGAATAACAAGTAACTACGGTGCAAAAATACCGACCTGCAACACGCTAGCAAACGTGATGGGCCTGATTAAGTTTCTGTGTGCGGTTATAACCAGAGCGTTATTTATCCTGGTGTCTCTGACCGGGGTCTGGAGGGTGACCAGGGTAAAGGAAGACCCCAATTACTGGTTCCTCACTTTCCTCTTTTTGCCGCTTGTTGCTGAAATGTTCATAACACTGAGGAGGAGAAAGGGCAAAGACTACAAATGGTAAGATGGGATGCATGAAACTGGTTGGTGATGCAGCTATAACATAATGCTTCAGGGTGCATATATTGCAAATATTTTTATTTTTTTGTGGGAAACGAATCTCAACCTGCTTTTTTTTTTATTTTTATTTTTTACATTTTTTCTTTGGTGAATGTATTTAAATACATTTTGTCATTATGTCTACCTTTATCCCTTCCCCTCCTCCTCAAATACTCTGCATCCTGCCTGTTCCTGTGCTGCTATTGTTCAAAAGGTCCTATGATAGTGAGGATGGGGTGGTACCTCTTAACTGTTATTCCAGGGACTCAACTGCTTCCCCCATATCTAATCTGCATCTGTTAACAATGATCTGTTCTTTATTTTCTTGACACGTAGCCTACAGCTTTCCTTTGTTAATAGATGCAGAAACTTTAATGTACCAGTGACATACAAAAAACAATACAATGACTACACTATGTTAACTTTGCTCTGAATAGAAGCACCCACCCATGAATTTCCTCTCCCATGCTTAGAGATGTTAAAAACACATGTTTTGTTTTTCTTTTCGATTGGAATGCTCTTTATATGTATATATCTTTAATGTTCTTTATAATGAGGAGATGACTCTTCCTATTTTAACAGTCAGCAGATGAAAAAATATTATTCTTAGGTTCATGCAAGACAAAGAAAAGAAGCAATTTTTTTTTACGCACTTTTCATTTTTCAGAATTATGATTTCATTGCAGAATCATTTTTCCTCTGGTTCGTTAACAGAAAAATCAACTTATTGTGTACTCTAAATAATTCTTATATTTATTGAGCAATATACGATACATGTAAGCTTCTGTGTGACTATGTAATGTACAATTAAGGTTAAGTATTACATCATCTTTTCCCCTATGTCCTTATTAAGTTGTGTTGAGGAAGTGTTCTTTGTTGTCTTGCAGGTTTTCTCCTCCCATCTTTATGTTTCTCGTCAGTATCATTCCCTCAATCTGGATCCTGGAGCTCCACTACCAGCAGGACAAACTTAGCGATCCACAGGTACTCCAAAAAAAAAAAAAGATTTCCAAACATGTCATCTAATGATGTATATGTGGATGGTTGGAAAACTGTATCTCTTTGTACATGTAGACACAGTATGTCATTCATTTGTTATATATAGTTGTTATATCCAGTATATATCATATACTGGATTGCATTTTATTCTTAACTTGAGGCATTTAAGCAGTAGTTCAGTGAAAAGTACAAGAGTACTATGTGAAAGTGAGTCTGTATAACAAGTATTTTTTAACTGTTTTCAGTGCAAAAATCTTGACTCGTGGGAGAATCTGCGTAGAGTAATGACTGTGAACGAGACCCAGGGAAACTTCACATACCAGAACTACCTGAGGGTAAGAGTGATGCACTGAAACATTTATTTTACTTCACTTAACTATAAGAACGTGTTATTTTTCATCGAAGAAAAGGAGAAAAAGAAATAAACAGAAAGGAACAGGAGTGAGAATAATCATCTAGATATTTTTAAACCATGGAGGATGTTCTGAATGTAGCATCCGAAAGCATCCTGTTGGATCTCACAGAGATGCAGGACAATTTTAATCCATTTGTAGTTGTTCTTTCTACAATGGTAGTTAAAGGTCCCATATTATGCTTTTTCTGGTTTTATATGGTCTTTAGTGTGTTTAGTGTGTCCTGTGCATGTTTAGGCACATCTATGTGCAAAAATTCAAAGTCCGCGGAAACACGGCTTCTCCTACGTCCTCCTGTTAGCTGTAGCATTAGCTGCATGTAACGCTCGGTTCTAGCCCCCCTCGATAAAAATTTGTCAGTCCGACGTCATTGTCAGTGTGAGATCACTGATCTAAGCCCATTGGCTCGTTGTGGCAAGCCCTGCAGCTCATGTTGAAATTTCCGAGACGCGTGCTGAGCAACTGACCAATAACGACAGAGCGGATCGGCAGACCAATCAGAGCAGACTTAGCACACGTGTGGCTCTGCAGTGGGGGCTCAACAGAGTGCAGCTGACGGACTCAGAGCGCAGAGGGAGCAAGAAGGAGCAGTACATGAAAACAGACACTTTTTTCGGACTTTAGCTATTGTGAACGTACAAAAGTAGGTACATACATTAAATATACTGTACGAACCCCAAAAAGGGCATAATGTGGGCTCTTTAAGGTGGAGGAATTTCATTTAATTCAAAGCATGTACAAAAAGCCAACAATGCTTTTGAAGGATACATTTGACCTGTAATTTGCTTTAGAAAACAAAACTAAGTGTCAAACTGTTGAAATGTAAACATCATCAACCCTGTGCCCTCTAAAGTAATACACACACATGCATGTGCTAATATTAAAACAGACACTCTTCAAGTAACATCAAGCCGACTGAGAGGCCTGTGTTAATGTTAGCTTAGCATTACTAGCAACTAGGTGTGAATGACTTCTGACAAAACTTAAGAATAACTCAATGGCAAATAATTTCAAACATTGCATTTTCTAGCAAAATGAAACACATGGACTAATTTTAAATTACAACATTTTATTCATTGTTACACATAAAATATATCTTTGTCACCTGTTGCGCCAAAGCCCTGCTTGCACTCTTCCTCAACCAGGAACTGTCAAACAGAACTGAATCCTGCCAAGTGGAAGGTGCCAATGTTTGGTAGAGGTGGAGGGGTTTTTAGGTTGTTGAGATGAAGTATGTTATTTAAATGGCTGTTTAAGTAGGTATATTTATTACTCAACTGAAATGTATTTTGATATGATTTTAGCCTTATTGCAGATATTATGTGTTGTTTGTAGATCAGGTAATACTCACCTGAGAGTAAATTGATTTCCAACCCTTTTTGGTAGGTGCCAACTCCTATATAAGAGGAGGCTTGAGGGCCTTGCAGGTTGTTGGAGGTTGGATGCTGGAGTTTAACAGTGTTGGAGATTTTGATGACAGTAATCAAAGAGTGAACAGAGCTGCAAGGGCCCAGAGTGGCATTGTTTAGAGCTCAGTCTCTTTTTTTGTTTGTCACTTCTTGCAAGTATTATTTTTGATCTTTAAATATTTTTCCAGGTCTGCACCCTGCATATTGCTGCAGTTGATTTATTTCACTGTAAATAAATTCACTTGGACTGCATTTTTGAATTTTTCCTAATATTTGGGCCAACCCACTAGGCCATCCTTAAATTTGTAACCATATTCTTGGTTGGATCTGGAAACTTAAAGCAATACTGAATTAAAAAAAACTTCAAATAAGCAAAACAATGTTTATCCAAACCCTGCTTTGAAGCAGTAACCGAGTAATCAGGAGTCCCTGAGGAAACTTGTTTGGTAAGTAGGGAGCAGAGATTTTGACAGATATTTTAATGGTCTGTTTTCAGTGAATGCTGAAGAGCAAAACTTTTGCATCCTAAAGAGCCAAACATATGGGGCGCTGGTGGTGCAGTGGTTAGTGGGCGCGTCCCATGTGTGGAGGCTGTATTCCTCCAAGCGGGCGGCCCAAATCCAACCTGTGGCTCCTTTCCCGCACGTCATTCCCCACTCTCTCTCTCTCTCTGATTTCCAACTCTATCCACTGTCCTATCTCTCGAATAAAGGCACAAAAAATACAACATATCTTACAACAAATACAGGAAATTCCTTTTGGAAGATTTAAACCCTCTCTTCATTATCTCTAAAGGAACTTTGAGAGGATTGGCAGAATTTAAAGTTCATAGTGCCAAATTGAAATGCCATTTAAAGAATCATATGTATGTTCATAAGTCTTTGTTTCATTGTTGATTTGAATTTGAATCAGAGGTCTGAGCAAAGACAAAGAATACATTTCTGTTGTTATTCAAGATGAGAATGGTTAAATCAATCTGGTCAATGGATTAAGCAAGACAATAATGTCAAATAGCAAGACATGAAAGGCTTTCAGGCTTTAAAGTATATGTTCTTCTACGGTATTAAAACTTAGAGATAGGTAACGTGAACTAAAATGTAGATTAAAAGGGGTCCTAAAATTGATCCTTGAGGAACTCCACTAGCCAACATACTATGATTAACATTTTCAAAGTAAACATTTTAGTCAAAAAGTAAATGTGTCACTTCCAGCCTGATCTTACTGCAACAGAATGTTGTAGGATGAGCTGTCTTTCCGCTTTGTTTCAGAAGAAGAGAAAAACAGAACCAAGAATAAATCTAAACTAACAATATGCTGAGCAGTACTAGAAGCGATATTTAAACTAGTCACAAAGGAATGAAATGAGTGTAGACACTGCAAACAGGTAAATAAAATGGGTTTCCCCAGTGTTCATTTGTTTCTTTCGTCAAAGTGTTCAGTGTTTTATTTTGTGGAACTCACCTCTGTGTATTTATATCACTTCCTGCCCTCCTGTGTTTTCCCTCAGCACCCAAACCCACCCTGAAAACTGTCACCTCTGCCTGATTAGGTTCACGTTTACCCGATAAGCTTTACCTTCCTTTGTTTAGTTGTTCTTCCCTGTCTCTAGTTTTTGTATCTCCTTACAAGCCCACCAACTCTCCCAGTGTGTATCTTTGTGATTTTATAGACATTTTCTGTATTTTCCCCTGGTCCTTGACTGTGTTTAGATTAGATTTTCTCTCATCCCTTGGAAAGGGTTTTTTTTTTTTTGCTTTTTTGGAACTGCACTAACTCTTGGGTCATGTTCCAAAGAGTTAGTGCTCACCATGCTTTTACACTTTTCATGTTTTCCTGTTAACCCTAACTGACAACATGTTATTGTCTGGACGGAGTACGTCATCTACATGAACTATACAATTAATTGTAATTTTTCTTAGATAAAGATATCAAAATAACTGTATTTCTGCCATTTACAACAAACAAAACCAGTGTGACCGATAACAATAAGAGCAGAGCATTCCAAGTGGTTTATATAAACATTGAGACCACTAACACACCCATTAATCCCAGGGGAATTCTAAAGTAAAAGTTGGTGGACACACCTCTAAAAGCTTGCTGCAGGCCTCAGCCCTTTACTGTGTTTGAGATAGATAAACAATGTCCAACTACAGAAACATAATCTCATACAATTCAATGAACAATTAATATACTGTGCTTGCTTAATGATTGTTTCTGTCCCATTCCTGAAGATAGTCTTTAACAAATGCAGGGTTCAGCCCTATTTTGTAGCTTTTATCTTTTTAATCCCTTGAGAGTGCATATCTGTTTATTAAGATTTACATCCTCTGTTGGACATGCTAGCACTTCCAGCTGTTGGGAATTTGGAGAGTATTAACTGGCAGTTGATGGATGTGGGTTTTATGTTTCATTATATATGTATTTGATTTCTGTTAACCAGAAACTGTAGCAATAATTAAGAACACAATTTGATAATTTCTGATTTGAGAAATCCAGCAAACTCAGAAAAACTCTGAAGTTGTTGTTTACGAAATACATTTCAGTCTCTCCTTTTTTCCCCAGAACATTAACCAGGTGTTATCAGCAGTCTGTTCAAACGACTGGATCCTGGCTCTACATCAGATCCTTCTCATCCTCCTCATTGTGGGAAAGTGGCTTCTTCCCCTGGGGGGCGGGGTCACACGGGACGAGCTATCGCAGCTTCTCCTTATTTTTGTCGGCACTGCTGCAGACATCCTGGAATTTACCAGTGAGACGCTCTCAGATGTCAAGTGAGTGGCTCATGATGTCGCTTATTGTCCTTTAATTTTTTTGTCCTGCATATGAGTGTGTTCACAACAGATGTGAGGTTATACAACTGAAATACTTAAGTGTAGTAACTCAATTTGAATCATATTCTTTTCATTCAGTGCTTAAACAGAATAACACAGCCTCCATTTAATTTGACATTTAATTCAACTTGAACTGACTGACTGACTCCCCCTGTGTTCTCCCATGTGTGTTTAACAGAGACAACAGTCCACAGCTGGTCTACATCATACTAGCTGTATGGACTTGGAGCATGTTGCAGTTCCCCCTACATCTGTCCGGTCAGTGTGTTTGTGTGTTAACCCCAAACTTGTGTGCTTTTGAAGTGCTCACGGCTTAAAATGCAGCTGTTATTGTTGAGCACTACTCCTCCCAATGAGGGAAAATCTAAACAGTGTGTTTAAAGATTGGAAAACAAATAAATAAAGTCACCAGCGTCCAGGCCAGTGCTGTAAGGAAACAGTTTGCCTGAGACCACTCGCTCCCATATCTCTAGCTTTGTCAAATGATTAACCCAAGAGTCTGGGCTATAATTAGGGGAAATGGAATGTCCCTACTTCTGAAAATTTACTTCTACAATGGACTTTCCAAACTAGAAGAGTCTTTCTGATTCTGAGTACAGAAAATAAAATAATGTGAATCCGACCTATGAGAGACAATTAGAATATGATTAGACACACTGCAGCCTTGTTTCAGGAAAAGACAACTCACATTAATAATGTTAATTATTCATTATCCAAACTTTAATAATGCATAGATGGATGTGCTTCCTAATAATGCTCCTTTCATGAGTAGCTTTACTGGTATAGTGCATTTAAAGCACTCAGGCTTTGAGTGGGCAGTTCGCTGTTGTGGTTACATGTGTGTGTGTGTTTGTGTCCACTCATGTGGGCGGATCTGTTTGGCAGTGTAAACTTGCAGTCACCCCTTCACATGTTTGAATGCAGCATAAACACAGCACGTGTTGACATACAGGTGCCACATGTCTAAACATCAGAGTTTCAGAGTTCATCAGAACCAGATAGAGACAGGGACTCAAAAGCAGACTCACACAAGGCAAAGTTCAATACTGTCCAGGTCGGTACACAGGAAGGCAAACAAATCCAAAGGGAGAAGGCAAAAGGCAAAACGGTAAGGCAGGCACGGTCAAAAATCACTTTAAATCTACTAGGAAAAAAGGCTGAAACAAGGCGACACACAGGAACACACTACAAACTGGCAACACGAGGGCGGAAACACAGAGATATATACACACAGACAATCGGGATAACGAGACACAGGTGAGCACGATCAGGGCAGGGAGGCTCAAGGCAGGAAAACATGAGGAGCAGGATCAGAAAGACAGAGACAAGGGTAACAGACAGTAATACTAAATAAATGGAAAAAAACAAAACATGGCACTAGGTAACTTTACGGATCCTGTCAAAGTCTGTCATATTTCAGACGTTAAATTACTCCTGCCTCAAAAGGTTTCATATTTTAAAAAATTCAGTCCCTGAAAGAAGAGCAACCTTAATCTATGAAAATATGTTTAAAAAAAACAATCCGAGTTGTGCAATGAGGCAGGTTGTCTATCTTCTGTCCTTAAGTCTTATATTTCTTTGATGTTAAACGTGATGTTTTCTTTAGGGATTTAGCTATTTTAATACCAGGGGCTCTTGACCTTGGCAGTTGAATACATATTGATATGATAGATGTTTGGAAGCTCCAGAATCCATATTTTGTATGTGAGTTATGTTTGCACATGTCAGATACATCTGTCAGATACATCAATGTGCCTGGGTATTCAACCAGGCACATTGATGAGGTGATGAAGTGAAAAACTACTAGTTTCCTTGGATGACCGAACTCCTGATTTTGTCTTTTGGTTTCCTAAAGTGGTGAACAACAAACCAGACAGTGAGGGTGAGCCAGGGGCCCAGGAGGTTTCCCTTCTGTCCAAACACAGCACAGACATATGGAACATCGTGGAGGCATTGTTTATCCAGGACGGGCCTTTCCTGGTGGTCAGGCTCACTGTCATGACCTACTTCGACGTCTTCCACCAGATGCTGGTTTTCTTCGCCATCAAGAACTTCATGGTGGTAATACTGAACTTCTACAGGTTGGCCGTGATATGCCAGGACTTTAGACCCTCCAGCAGCAACAGCAGGAGCAGCACGGTCCCCGCACTTTGATGATTCAGGGAGATGGAGGGATGATGTAGGCAAAGTTTTACAGTTGCAGTGGACTGGTGAAAATTGCCATTGGAGCAGAAAAAGAGGGACATTTTTTTTTTTTTTCACAATGCACTTTAGCTGTGAATAATGAAGGTATTGAGAAGATAAAGTGTCAGTAACAGTTTCCTTACAGTTTCAAGAGGATAGAGCTTGAGTTGTAGATATCATTGTCAAGCATTCAACTACTTTCAGAGTTTATACTTCCCTTCAGTGACATTTCAGTCCCTCTGGAGCTATCCTCAACTAAGTTAAAAATCCCCCATCTATACAGTACTTGAATGAGATAATGCAAGCAGACTAAATCTGGGGATAGGGAGGGGGGAAAAAAGGAAAGAAGCAGCAGGAAAAAAGATGATGGCGGGTGAAACTGGATCCTATTATGGTCTTGTGTGAACTGATAATGCATTTTACCAAGACTGTCAGCTGAATGAACCAAATGCAAATGTTTGAACACAGGAAATGAAGTCATGCTGCTGCTTATGTAAGGCCAGAGAAAAGAATAATTCAACTTCTCTGTCTATTTCCAGACTGTTCCTAGACATAATTAAGTTCAATTTAACATCATTATTTTTTTTTTTACATGGTCTTCTACTCCTTAAATCCCAAGAAATCTTTTTTTTTTTTTTTTTGTCAAAGTCTGATCATAACAACAGTAAGAGCTTAAAATTCCTCTTGACATAACTTTGTTTGACTGAAATAATCATCTCTGTAGATAACAGTGATACACAAAAGAAAACATTATCCCCTTATAAATGAGCCTGCACAACATCAGGAATTATAAGATCAAATTCAAGCCTCACGTCTGTGTAGTTTATTTAGTTCTCAGAGTTTCTCACTTAAGTCTACAAAAGACAACTGAATGTCTGCAATTAACAAAAGTCTTCACAGGATTTTTGTCACAAATTTTACAATTTAAATGCATATCAAACACGTCCATTATTTGTAAAGCAGAATCTCCAAGCGTCCTCCTGGTGGTGCTAAAAGGAAGGTCATGGGGTCACCAAAACTGCCAGATTACATGACAACATGAATGTTACTAATACTCTTTAATTCTCTAAAACGAGCATTTATGAAATTCTTATATCTCCAAAGAAGAAGAAGGTTTATGCCTCATGAAGCAAAGAAAAGTCTGCTGTAAGCAGGAACGTTTTCCTCTGCTCGATTTCTAACAATGTGATTCCTGGTGTCTCATCTAATGGAAGTAAGAACTGGGGGAAGAGGAAGAGAGAAAGACGGAGAGAGTTGTACTAGGTGACACAGTAGCTGCAAGTGTTGACACAAGACATTTTCCTGTCTCAATTCAGACGGGAAGTTAAAACATCCCATCCTGTGACAGGAGGCATTTTGAATAAAACACCATGTTGTCTTTACTTTTATTTTATACCTCTTGAATATTCTTCTTTAAGAAGGAGAAATGTGCCATCAACAGGTCAAATTGTCATTATCACAAAGTGATACTTTCCCTACTGTTACTGTTTGTAAGCATTACGAGATAGTTGTAACTCTGTGACCTGATAGAAATCTTGCATGCATTTCTGTAATATCTTAAAAAGGGACATCAAACATGAAATTACAGTCAGGTTTTCAACTCAATTTGAGTTGTGCATGTGTGACCCTTTGAAACATCAGCAGTATTTTTAATGCCAAAGAATCACTATCATGACTCCGTGTTTTAAACTGTACAGTCTAAACTTGTAAAGGGCTCAAATGTTTTTTTTAGGTGCTGGAATCAGACAGCCCAAAAGCATTGTAAGCTGGACTGTCCAAGTGTTTATGTCACTGCGTCATTATATTATTATTGTTATATGTTTCTGTGGCTTTGCTTGATAATAAATCTGTTATTGTCAATTTGCTCTGATTTATTTCTTATAATTTCAAAAATATGTCCTTTACGCTATAAATATTAACTGTACACAAAGCAGTGGTTTCTAGAATGCTATAAAGATAAAATAAGATTCATCCCACAAAGGATACATTCACAGTGTTACAGAAGCAAAGAGCAAGGATAGCCAAAAAAAAAGAGCACACAGTGCACAATTAGATAAAAAATGAAAATAGTTGAGAGGCCAAAAACAGAGCTGCAGTTGTTACAAATGTAACTTTCACAGTTGCTTGCTTACACCGATAAATGCTTTGTTGTTACTTTTTTTTTGGAAAAATCCTGTTTCACTAGATCCTTTAGTTATTGACTAACTTACTACATTTACTCAAATACCGTACAGGTACTTGTACAGTAAAGTTGATAGAAGCTATGCTACAATATACCTGTATACTTGAACACCTCTCAGAAGGTGTTTTTTTTACACCACTATTCTTTTAACTGTTCCCAGTTGCTTCGATTAAGGGCTTAAGATGCTTTGTCATAAAGTCATAACCACACTGACTACAGCTGCTCAGGTTGGATAATGAAGTTTTAAATTGCCCAGCATCAAAATGAACTAGAGGGCACTTGAAGGCAACATTTATTGATGTTTTTTTGCAAATGCTAATAACTTTTGTGTAGCCTACATGTTATTATCTCTTGTGTGCATTAGATTAAAACAATATATGTATTATCTTTCAGGTATTTGAAGGCTCCTTTATTAATCAGTCTGATAGGGGCCATTTTGCATGCTGAGTATTTTACTTTCCAAACTTTTAGTCCATTTTGCTGGTTATACGTGTGAATTTCACGCACCATATATATTATAGAGGGATTTAAATATTTCTTCCACTGCTGGTTACACAGAACACATGAAGAAACACAAATATGCCCTGACCACATTTCGTTTTTGTCTTCATCTTCCAAAGGAAAAAGGAGCAGATCGTATCCCAGACCGTTCCACTAAAACAATGGCTGACCTTACAGAAGCAGCTCAATGTTAATATGAAAATCCACCCTGGTGATGATTTCTTTTGGACTGCATTTTCTTTTAGTCTTCTGAAACAGACTGTCTCCCCACTGTGGTCATCAGAGTTAACAACACTTCAGTTGATTATGTCATGTGATGACGTCTTTTAAAAGACTGTGTTGGCAGTTGTATTTTTTTAAATATTGCATCACAATTATTCAAACACAGACATGTTTAAAGCTGTGAATCATTATCAGAGAGTGTCCACGTAAAATCACCAGGGCTGTTCCAGTGTGTCATGAGAGTTTTTCTGTTAGTCATCATCCAGCAAACATCATCCATGTTAACATCATCACCCCTCCCCTTATTTGGGGTTTGGCGGAGAGGTGTTGAACTTCGGTTGAGATGTGATGACTGTGAACAGTCACTAATGCGTTTGGGCGACATTCTTTTCAACTTCTTAAAATGACTAAAAGTCTTCTTTTGTCCTGTCTTAAAGCACCTGTACTCATGTGTCTTTTCATTGACGTAATTGAACATTTAAAAGATAAATTCAACATATACAGCCAATGCATCTTTTACTACAAAGAATTAGAAGACCAGCCTTATGCATTTTTGACATCTAGATAAAGTATAAATTAAAGGTGCACTATGTCGAGTTGGTAGTGACATTTTTAAGTTGGAGAATTTAAACAATACTATGCTTTTTTTCTGAACTGAATACATAAACTTTATTCAAAGGAAAAATTGAGTCCCTGGAACACTGTTTAGAGCTAAAAAGCTACCAGGAGAGTTACAGTTTCACTGTTGTGGGCCACCCACTATAACTTCTCGCTTTGCATTTTATCTTCAAACAGTGTTCCAGGGACCGAATTAGAGTTATGAACATATACCACAGATCTCTAATTTCCCCATTTTTCCACCAAAACTCCATAGTGCACCTTTAAACAATACACACACCAACATTAATTTCAACCATCAACTAAATTAAGTCTAACATTTTGTCTTCTGGTAGCTGTGTTTGCAATTTATCTTTTAAAAAAAATAAGTTTGGACAGCACGAGAGAAACGTCCAAAAGCCAGATTTATATGCAGTATGTCATTTAGGACACAACAAAGTGCAAAACACTGTTCTGTTTTGATTCTTAATGAAAGACAGCATTGGCGAAAGGAGGTCCATTCACTTTCTGCTTACCAAATTTGTGTAAAATAATTCTTGACATATCATTAAATATGACACGTTATTCTTTCATCCATCCCTCACCCATAAAGCAGAGTGTGCACCTGTGCAATGAGAACTCATTAGGATTCCTTTCATTACTGAACATAAGGGGCGATAGGCCTACATCGAAGTGGGTGTTGAATATCAAAAAACACAAAGCAACATCTCAGATTTGTGTGGTCAAACATGTGTCTTCATTGCAAAGTGATGGTGTAATGAAAAATACAAGAGAACTACAATAACTAGCCTACACTAGATGTATTCAGGGTGAACTCGGCTGCCATGCTGTGGCCACTCTAGGTATCTCATCTCATAGTCTGTCTCATTTATTTTTACACCATACACTCTGATAATTTACACCTCAGCAAACAGCTACCTGTTGTAATCTCCATTCTGAACAGTTTTCATAATGTAAGTTTTAAATGCGAGGGGGCAGAGGGGTTAAACCAGCAGAAGGTTTGTCGGTAGAAGTTTGTGGGTGTAATCTGACTCAGTGAATGGGCTGGGCTTGATGTAGCTCTCACAGCCAAACAAGCCCAGCCCTCCAGGTCCTAAAACAGGTTTGTGTTACACACTCGGGTGGGGTTGTTATTTGGTATCTCCACCACACCCTCTGTCAGACTCTCTCTCTTAACAAGAAAGACGAACAGGACCTCCGTATAATCGGTCAGACTTCACCGCGCCTGCCCACGTCTCGTCCTCGTTCTGTTCCCCGCTCTACGCGCTTTGATCGTCGGTCATGTTCCGCTGTGGGATCGCTTACCCCCGGTGCAGGTGGATCGTGCCCCTGCTGCTGCTCTTCGCCATTATTTTTGACATTATCGCCATCGCGGCCACGTCAGGATGGGTGGAGGACGAGGACGCCAAATCCCACTACGCCAGTATGTGGGACCAGTGCCGAGGCAGGAATGGCGAGTGGGACTGCAAGTCTCTCATGGAGCACTGTAAGTGTCAGTTACGTCACATTGAACATAAAAGGGTCGTAAACTGTGAAGTGTATGGTGCCGGGAAAACTGAGAGGAACCATGGTTCGAACAGCCAATAAAATAGTGCCATTGAGTGTTATGCATCCTTCATGCAAGGTCTTCACCTCTGATAGTATGTAGATATAAAGTCCAGGCAGGGAAAGTGAGGCCTACGACCCTCTCGAGTCAGTCTGAACTTTGGTCCATAATGGCCTTTTATCACTTCAAGCCTGCCCGAGGAGGGAGGTGCATTCAGGTGTTGAATTGAAAACTGTAACAGACTCTTCTTCGAGTTCAAATTTTACCTTTTGGGAAGGCTTTTTGAAATTCCGGCCTCTCATAATTTCAGCTTAATATAATGAAACTTAAATCCCAATATAACATTAAAGGGTTTAAATGAGTGTAATGTAGAATGTATTTCATCGAGAAAAAAAAAGGTCAAAGAATCATTACGATCATAGCAGCTCTGTAACCTGTGGCTTCTTCTATAACTGTTACTGCTGGTTAGATGGAGCACATGTTCTTCTATAATCTGACTTTAATATGAAGAGTGATTTAATATGAGCTGTAGGCCAAGTGTCATATCAGAAAGATTTAATCATATTACACAAGATACAACCTTACCAGGCAGACACTGGCAGTTTGTTCGGGGCAAGTAGAGCTCCATTATCATACAGGAAAGCTTCCTGTCGCTGTTTTTCTACTTTAAAAAAAAAAAATCCTACAGGAAAAAAGACAAAACAGGCCTACTTCTAATACAACTATTTCGGCTTTTCCTGCACAACCACACCACTAATTACTTACTATTTTACAACAGCAGGCAGTAAGATAACATCTGCCTCAATATAGTGTAAAAATGTGGCTTTAAATAGCTCAAGTCTTCTAAAACTGCTTCCTGAATGCACTTATAGTTTAACATAGGTGTGCTGGGGTCAATCACCTCGCGGCTGGTTTGAATATTTGCGATAGCAGGCCTATACGACTGATACAACAGAAGTCTGTGTGCATGTTAGTCCTTTAAACTCAAATGTGACTTCTTGCAGACACTGTTCATCCAAAGAAGCAATATATCAGTGACAAAATGATCAGATCTGAAACAGTGTTTAACGTTAATTGTGAGCCGGACAGACTTGTGTTCTTTCTTCTCAGGTTGTATCTGTGTTTTGTTTTTTTCCCACACCCATAGTAACTGACAAAGACTGTATTGTTGCCCTTTATCAGCAGTCACAGCTATTAGCACAGAGCTCCATATTGTAACCTACAGAAACAACAAAAAGTTCCAAAGACGTTGGCTTCTTTAAAAATCATTCAATCGAGCCTTCATCTTATCAGTGGTTTTGTCCATTTCCAGCCCTTCTTTGCAGGAAACTTCAGCTTGTATTAAAAAAAAGCCACGTTAATGCAGATTCCTTAAATGAAAGCTTTAATGACCTAAATATTCCCTCACACTTAGCGTGTGCTATTTACGGCTGCTGGAACATTTCAATATTTAAAATAAAACATTTATAGTTGGTGAATGTTTGAAGGTTCCAGCATCTCACATGAGAAAACATTTCTTCTTTTCTTGGTCTCAGATAAAAAAAACTGAATTCATTGTTTTCCTTGGATATTTCTTCGTAGAAAACACAACAATTAGTGACGTCAGGGATGTTGATTTGAGTTGAGTTCATAGTTTAAAGAAGCATTTGTTGCCGGTTACATAAATCCTCTTTAATTTGAGATGAACCTTTTATAACTAGATGTTAACTCCAAAGGTTTTGTCCCGTTTTCAATGGTGCCTCCACAATAATCCTTCAGGGACTTGCTCTGTAAAAAGGTTACATTTTTGTCAAGACCTAAAGTTTTCATCACATCAGCAGTAGAGAATATATGTACAAACAATTATGAGAATGAATATGGGACTAAAAGCTATTCTATACTTACAATACCATTACATTGGTACTAATACTGATTTTAAGGAATAAAGAAGCTTGAACATTTTATTAGGTTTGTAAAATTCTGAAGCAGCATGAGAACCGTGACAACTTGTTCTTTTGAAATCTTCGGTAATCTTGGTGTGCTCTTTGGTTCTTCACATGAAGTTGTTTTGTTCTTTGTCTGAACTGTTGGCTGCTTCTGTTTCGGTGTCTCTTAAAGTCTCAGCACTGACGCTCTTAAACAAAAAGAAGATCACAGCTGCCAGAACACTGCTGGCTCAATCTTGGACACATTTTTGCCCCGAGGTTCCTCTTAGCATTCTTGTGTCGACGCTCTGACTCAGATACTTGTGGGTAGAGATTGTTGAACTGAAAACTGAGGACACAACACAAACAGCCAAGAAGTCGATGTGTGTGGTTATGGGACGATATTTGCATCAGACAAAACAGCCTCCCTGTCATTGTTTTAAAGCCGCTCCCCCGGTAAGTAGGGAAGGCTGCAGCTTTCCTGTGAACTACAGGAACTAACATGTTTTCATGTTGTGGAAATGAGTGCGTCATTGGCGAGTATTTAAGAGTAGATCGTTACTGGTTACAGCATTTTAAGTCCACAAGACAATAAGAGAAATTTGCACTAGTTTAAAAAGGTAGATCTCTCAGGAAACATTTGATTTGATAAGATTCAAGCTTCCTTTGTTGATTTTATTGAAGTTGTATTCCTGGATTAGCCAAAAAAAAAATCAGTTTCAGTCTCTAGTGTATCCAACAGCATGTCAGTTCCTGCAAATTTAGATTTCAGTGTTTAATTGGAAGCCCTGCAAATGTTATATTATGAATGTATCTGCATTTTATTTTCTTAATTAACTTTTCAGTCAAGAAAATGCCGGGAAGCGATGAGAAATGTCCAACATAATCCCTTTAAAGCACAAAGACAGATACCTTGTGACCTTGTGTTATCCGACCATGGGTCCAAAAACCAAAAGCATTCAGGTGACTGTTGTCCGTACAACCCAAAAAGTTAGCAAAAACTGAACACAGATTCTGCATTTTTTACTCGTTTTATGCTCAAAACTTTTAACAAAGCATTGTCGGAAATGAAGTTTCTTACTATTGATTATTGCTTTATCACTAAAAAACTACTAAAAACTATCCAGAGACATTCTTTCAACATTGCCCACTCTTACATAATTGAACACACAAACTTTCACTTTCTTTCTATAATCTCTCTAGTTTTATCATAGTTCCACTTGCTAACTTGTAAACTGTACGTTTTTGTGTGTCACCAAGCAGGTCGTTTCTAAAGAAGCCGTTTGTGCAGCATGAATTGAACCACTGAAAAATGAAACCTTTGAAACTGTGCTCTCATCACGGAAAACTGCTTGCTGTGAAGGTGTCCCATTAAAAAATCTCTTCAGTCAAAGTGCAGGGTGTCGAGCTGATCCCCGCTGACTTCATGAGAGTCTTTCTCTACAAGCTTTTGATGAATATTATCCTTGACTGTAAGACCAAGGCTGCCCTGCATACTTCAGAGCGAACACATTTGTCAGGGTCACGGCTTCATGCAGTCCATGTGGGAGAGTGGGAGCTTGTATCAGTTAATCAGAGGTGTGTTTCAATGGAAAAGTCACAGTTTAGAACATGCAGTGAAGCATAATCTCTTTAGTTTGGATAGGATCAAGGAGACAGATGTTGAACAGCTGGATGGATTTAAGTAAGAGTGATCAGGACAGTGAGTTCTAGTTTGCACAGCAGACATCTTCACATGTTTATTAAGTAGAGAACATTACCCAGTTAAAAACAAAAACACAGATAGAAGGACACAAAAAATAACATGTTTACGTGTAGACCTACTTAAAGCTTCTGCAAGCTGATTATGAACCAGGCTGATATTAAAACTGACGCCTCTTTCTGAGCAACAAAAGCAAGCAAGACTATCAGCATAACGATTAATTATTTCTGTATTGTCATTTTTAATGTCTGGATTGGCCTCCATAAGGTGGGTGTCAAATAATTAACAGCCCCCTGCGAAAAGAGCCTTTTTTTAAATTTTCTTTTTTACTTTTTTTTGTTGCTTTTTTTCACCTAGGAAAAAAATAGGACAGTGGATAGAGTTGGAAATTAGGGACAGAGAGTGAGGGGAATGACATGCGGGAAAAGGTGCCACAGGTTGGATTTGAACCCGGCTGCCCGCCTCAAGGACTACACCCTCCATACATGGGGCGCGCGCACTAGACACTTAATTCCCCCCTATTCTTGATATATTTCACAGTTAAAAGAACGCATGATGATATTTTTTTTTGGTTAAAAATGTACACATCTACAGAACTAAATCAGCAAAGAGATTTCAGCAAAGAGATTAGAGGTACCGCTGTGTCATCAGGTGGTGCCAAAATCGGTGCAAATGTTCCTCACAGGAGCTTTAAAGTAATCAGAGAAGCATGAACAAAGGATCACAGTTTGAAACAGCCTTTATATACAACTGTTGCTCATGTTTCAATTATTAGAACAACAATAATGGAACATTTTTAGCACCTTGAAGGACTTCTAGAAATTAAACTTAATGGCAACAAGAAGACATCCATTGTTTTGACCATGTGTTTGCACATCTTCTATTGAAAAATGATTTAAATAAATCGAACCAATCATATGTCCTCACACAAGTTTCTCATAAAATACAATCAGTAACATTTCTGTTAAAGCCTCTGGACTGATATTATACAAGTAGATAAGCTGTGCTTACATTCTACCAGATGTTTCCATCGTTGTTTAAACTGTGTTTATTCTTTTCAAGGTAATGGTGCGTTTCCCTTTAGTTATCTTACAGGGAAACACAGGAAATTATACGTCCAATAGTGAGTCAAAGAAAAACACAGACTGTTCATTTAAACTAAAGTAGATCTGTTTAGTTAGAATAAACTGAAATAATGTAAATTACATTTTAATTAATGAGCTGAATTATAAACATGATTTCTCCCTGGGACACGTCTTTTCAATTTCCATTGTCAATGATGGCAGTTTAACACTTTAACACTTAACAATCTCCCATGATCCTACAGTACATTTACAACATTACATGTTGTCTAATTGGTCCCTTTAGAAGGAGCATAAAAACGTGTATGGTTTAAAGCAGCTGATTTCTACCATTAAATGACTGTTTAGAGCCATAGCCACTTTGCCAAGTTTTTGTGGAAAGATCTCACTCTCCCAGGCTGGCTGATATCTAAATGCTCTGTTTATGAACAGTCTAATCTGAATGAGGGATAGATCAACAAACTATGATACTATATGTCTATAATGAGTCTCAGTTCATTATTCTGTTCTTGACCTGACTATAGCAGAACATTGTGTTGTCAGTGAGTGTGATTGCCCCAGCAAAAAGTAGATGTAGGGTAACAAAATTGAACCAGTTGAACCAGTCTGGTGTGTGTCAGTGTGTACATGATGATTGAAATACCTCAGGCTGAGGTGGGTAGGGCACTACCTCAACAGAAACACACACCCACACGCATACACTCGCACACACTCAGGTATGAATAATTTAGGGTGTTGTCTGATCCAGTTCCAGGGAATTGGGTGTGACAGGTGTACAAAAACCACAAAGCAGAGTTGACTGTATAGTCCAAACCATATAGGAAAGTGTAAGAAACAGACCTGCATGCTAAAATAATGCTTAATGCAAAGCTTGGCTCTTTTATCAAACCTAACCGACATGTACATATTGAAATATAGATTTTAGAGACATGAGATGTTAACTTGCAGATACTTTTACTCAAAAAACAAAAACTGTTTCGGTCTCATCTGTTTATATAAAGAGAAATTCACATATGCATCAATACATGATAAGATCTGCTCATGTCTGACTTGATGTGCTCTATTATTTCCTTGTTATTACAGCGGCCATGTTCGCACGGTGTCACAGTGAAAGGGCTGTTAAGAGTGTGTTATGTGCAGCAAGTAAACAGCTGCACCCTCCCCCCGCTCTCTTTCTCTGTCTTGATATCAGTTTGAGCTTCCCTTGTGGAATGTGTTCTAATGAGTTCATGCTGTAAGTGGTGAGAGTGAGATGCAACAGACACTGAGGACACATTGCACAACACTATAGCTCATTTATTCCCAGAAATATGTCCTTACATTTGTAAACAGGGTATGACCTAATCATAAGATATATACAGCATACAACATATAGCATCGGAATAGCATATAATTAATGCAATAAGCAGTCACTGCTTCCATTGTGTTTTGCTAAATGAATACACAGTTTGGATTTAGAAGTTTGGTGAGAACACTTTATTTTACAAGTCTATTAGCTTCAGTATAAAGTAAAAAAAGATGTCATGGTGGTACAACAAAAAACGAATAAAAAGAGTGTTGTATAAACAACTTTATTAGTAATATTTTGCCCATTAAATAGGAATAGAGAAAACTTTATTGCTCACTTTTTGCATGAAAAGGGCAAAACTGTGACTTGAGATACCACCTTTACTCAAGGTGGAACATCTAATGCGTGCACCTAGAACATCAAGTGTATAAGAGGAAGTAACAATCTAAACATTGCCCACCATTGTGATGTGGACTAACTTTAAAGGCCTCCAGTTGTGCCTTTTTGAGCCAGAAGAGACCATAATTGGCCTACAGGGTGGATACCCATTGCTATATCTCTTACTGCATGTCACAGTTGTAGTGACTTGTCAATAGAGAGGTAGCCACACCCTACAGCAGACATGTTATATTTAGGATATTTCTATTTATGGGACCTCTATTTGCAAAATCATATAGTATTGAAGAACACTTGAAACTAGTCAGTGAGACCATGTACTCATCAGCCAACAGTTTACTGAAGTAATGAATGATATCAGAAGAAGGGAAACAGACTTCTTTCAACCAGTGGAGTCTGCTCCTGCTACTTGTTCAAAGGATGCAGGTTTAGCTTCAAATCCTCTTCAGTTCGGTTTATAGACACTTGAAACTTTGTATTAGCATTTTAATCACAAAGAGGACAGTTTTTTTTTTACCGCTGGATCTGATTTTGGTCTGTATCATCTATTTAAAGAGATTAAAAAAACGTATAAAACAATAAGTGTAGAAGTCTCTGGAGCATGCAATGTAATAAGCCAACAGCTGTCACTAAATGAAACTCAGACAAACATGGAGGCAAACACTACTTTTGTCACCTCAGATCTTCTGACACCAGTATACCGGTGAAGACGCTGAGATCACTATATTTAAATGAACTTTAGTAAGACCAGAAACTTTGAAAGAGTTTGACTTTGAAATAATTTCTCTTTGTTTTCTTGTCACTAATGTGGTTCGTTTTGTTTTGTGTTTGGACTCCAGCTTGGGCTCAGGCTGTGGCTGCTCTGATGATCATCGGCCTCCTCATCCTCATCGTCGCCTTCATCATCTCCTGTATGGCTCTGTGCTGCTCGCTCAACATCAGCTTGCTGCCCGTCATAGGAGCGCTGTTGATCGTTGTCGGTAAGAAATACACACACGTACACATACGTACACACACGTACACATACGTACACACACGTACACACACGTACACATACGTACACACACGTACACACATGTTTGGCATGATTGAACACTGCTCGGAGCAGAGTCAGGTGAAGTCTGCAGTAGCAGAGAATAAATCAGAGCCTTACATCTACACCCTTTAAAAGAATCAAACTTAAAGCAGACAAAGGGAAAAGTGGTTTCCAAAGGCAACCTGTTTCAGTTTTAGTTTTTCTAGAGAATAAAGTGTTAAGCACTCAAAGATGAACTCAATACGGTATATAAGATTTACTAACACTGATAACGAAGACGCCTCCAGTCCTACAGTGCATGATATTTTATCCTCTGAGAACATGTGGATGCTTGCGTTGGTAAGACTTCTCATAGTTTCACTGCAGTTTCATTGAGCAGCCTCAAGGCAACTGAAAAGAATAACAAGTACATATTTTCTCACTTAACCCTGGCAGCATTATGCTAACTTTTTAAGAAATAGTCACCTCATTCATTCTTACTGTAGAAATAGTTCCTGAACAGCGAGGCCTGAGGATAACACTGAGTGTATACAAGACAATAGTTTTAGATAGAAAAAGTGATTTTGAATTATTGGAATATAACAGAATAGAACAACAACATTCAAGTCTTTAGCCAGAAATGATCGGGCAAACACCTCGAAATCAAAACTTCCTACAGTGTTTGATACAGCTAGAAAGTGTGTGCACAGTGATGATATGATAACTGGGTTCCTGTACTTATATCAAAAATGAACCCCTTATTTTGAAGAATTTAAATACATTTTTATTAAGACGTTCTTAAGTGTTACATGTTCTTGAAAAAACAAGAAGCAGTACAAAGAAGTTTGCCAGAATAAAAAAGTTTTATTATGATTTAATTTACCAAATATCTAAACCTGTAACTTTCTCCAATTTCAAGTTTCAATACTTGTAGTAAGCAATATGAGTTGACACCCCCAATTCTAGTGTCAAATGAGAACGCTTTGGTGATTTTATTACCTTGTGACTCTCTGTGAAGCTGAACTCTAACTGTCAATCAATCAATCATTATTCTTATAGCGCCAATTCATGACAACTGTTATCTAAAGACGCTTTAGAAAAGAGCATAATGGGATAATGTGCAGGCAGGAATCTCCTTTGTATTCCTTGCGTTCCGGTTGTCCACACTTCCTTGGACATGAATGAGGACGCCGATGGTTTAGGGGGCGACACAGTCCGATGGTGGTGGCGAGGCATCGGGTGATGGTTGGTACGACACAGTCCCAACCACTGTCCACTATAAGGGTTTTAAAATACCAGGTGGAAGGATGTTATTGCACGTTTTCCCTACATAAAGGGATTTAATTTAGTCAGACAAATACAGGTTAAATGTGCTTATAAGGCCCTTAAAAGAATAGGTGTACTGTTTAGAAAAGGTGTGTGTCAGGGTTTCAGTCAGACAGAGAAAATGAGACATCAATGCAGAGACACAAAGATGAGTGTGTAAAACAAGAGGAGTGAAAGCAGAACCAGAAATTCAAACTGACTTTGAATGAAAAGTGGGAGGTGATAAACAACCTTAATCCTTAAAAAAAAAAAAAACCTTAAAAAAGTTTGAACACGGTGAAGTTAAACAGTTTGAAGAAAAAAGTAGAGGGAGGATAAGTGAAAGGGAACGGAGGAGGCAGAGAGTGAGTTAGACTTTATCTTTGTGGGGAGGCATTGGTGAGCCTTAAGTGTGATGTTACCATGGGAACAGCTGGTTTGGTCTGTTTGTGTAATTGACTCACACAACAGAGAAAGTCAGAAAACATGGGACAGAGCCACACACACACACACACACACACACACACACACACACACACACACACACACACACACACACACACACACACACACACACACACACACACACACACACACACACACACACACACCTTGTCATAAAACAGGCGTACTGGAGGTCGGTTTAAAATGTGCCTGAGAGAGTTTTAATCTATTTAACATTGCTGATGAGTAAAAATTGGCACTTGTCGCCCACAGTTGGCACCAAATGACCTTTTGTACCAGCCTTAGACGAAAAACATGAGATCAGAAGTATGATAACAGTTTCACTCTGTAGTTTTTACATCAATAGTTATTAAAAAAGAAATCCTGTTTCTTTGATCTGTGGATTAACAAATCATCCCAGATGACTGTACCGTATTTATTAACCTAATCTGGTTTCACTTCACTCTTATTAGTTTAATGAAAGGACTTCTTTCTGCGACATATTGATTTAATTTTAAAATTGATTTATTTTATTAATTCGTCAAGCGACAGTGTGCAATGACATTAATCATTTATACAAGGAGAAATGAAAAGATGGGAGCACCATATTTAGCGAGTCGTTCATTTCCATCTGTAGTCCCTCGTAAAAATGACACAAGGCCAACTATAAAACTCCACTTGGAGGCCTAACACCATAAATAACAGGAGGACAATAATACACAATGCATGATATGAGGGGCAATATAATCCTACATATAATAGCTACATTATAGAGATACTAATGCAGGTTGCTTAGTCAATAAAACCCTTAAGTACGCTGCACAGTAGAAGCTGCAATATGAGGGAGAGGGATACAGCAATTACATTTAAAAGTAACCAAAATGCTAGTACAGTTTATTTACTTCATAAAGTATAAACTGCTGTAATATAAAGTGCTATATAAAACATGTGACAATATTTAAAGTGGCCAAAGTACCCCAAACATCTATCCAGGATCAGTGCTGACAAGACTGATAAAAAACATCTTCAGCTTCGTAGTTGATGAAATCAGAATAGATGTTTATTGTAAACTGTGTCCATTAGCATTAGCTAACGTTATTTGTGGCTTAATGATTACAATAAAAATATCTAATGTAAATATAATGTAAAAATATATTATAATGCAATAGGTAATGTGATAAATAAAACCTCAATAAATAACCTTTTTCATGAACATGAATTACATCAGAATTTTAATTGTTTAAAGAAACCCCAACGATCACACTCTACTTCATGTCATCAAAATACTTTTTTTTATTATTATCTTTTATTGAGAGGCTGCTGGTGACAGAAATTATACTGTGCATTTCAGAAGTTTTGACATTTTACTGAACTAGACTGCTATATTTCCGTGCTGACTTCACAATCCCAGAGGAAGTTTCTTCAACTTAAATTCAGAAATGATCAGGCAGTGTCTTCTAATGGATTTCAAACCCAGCCTCTGTAATTAATAGAGGAGTATCATGTTAGGATGATGATCACAGCTGACTCACTGCTTGCCCTGCCTTAGCTTCTGGGCGTTAAGGGTAACGTGAAATGAATTACACAGGAATTGTTCAACAGAACAAAACAGTGTCACACCCATATCCAGAGTCTGCGTCTGGAAATGGTGACTGACAACAATCAACCAGCACTGAGTTTCAGGAACAGATCTGATCTCGGTCTACAGATACTGACTCACCTCTATCTAGCAGATGTCGATATGATAGTGTAACTTTAACACGCTCATGGGAACTTTTCTTTCACACAGTTGTGTTAGTGTCAGTGTCTTCTGTTCATCCAGCTGACTATAAGACCCAAGTCATGTTTCATTCTGCTCTTCCCCCAGCTTATATAGTAACTTATTCACTGAGGGGGACTTTTTACTTCCATGTTCAATTTTCTCTAAAATGTTTTCACCTTTTTTGTCTCTCGACAGTGGTTCTACAGATCATCGCTCTGATCATCTACCCAGTCAAGTTCAATGAGATGATCTTCGAGGGCAACTACTTCTACACCTGGGCGTACGGCTTCGGCTGGGGCGCCACCATCCTTTGCATTGGCTGTGCGGTCCTCTTCTGCTGCCTGCCGCGCTATGAGGACGAGCTGACCGGCATGGCCAAGACCAAATACATCTACACCTCCGCTTAAAGACAAAAGAAAACCCCCACACACACACACACACACACACACACACACACACACACACACACACACACACACACACACACACACACACACAGTTACATTTTCCACTCATCACTCTGAGCTGGATCTGCGCTAGCCACTGGACATTTTTACCCTGCACCGTTTCACCAAAGATTGGTATTTGAAATAGAGGTTTCATTCTCTTTGAAAGTGGACTGTGATTGGATGTTGCATCTGCTTTTATATAACAACCTCTACTGTGTTTTAGGATAAGTCAGCTTAAAAAAAAAAATGTTTTAACCATGGTATTTTGGACATTCTGCATTTTGGTGAAAACATATTCCTTATTTTATCTGTATTTGTTTTAACCAATGCAAGATCACCTAAGTGCTCTTAACCATAGTGGTGTAATTATGTGTAAAACTTGCTTTAGCCTGATTGACTTTTAGAACTCCTTACAACTTTGACACTAACATTTTTGCATAAGATGCAAAAGAAACGACTATTTGTCGTTTAGATTTGTGTCCTGTGTTTTATTATAAGTTTTTCTTTCATTCATGAGTGTGTCTTTTTTCTCTCTTTGTTGCTGCGTTTGAGTTAAGAAGAAAGCTTAGGCTCAGAAGCTGAATGTAACCTGTATACATATGAAAATATACATGTAGTTTAAGACTCATGTTTGCACCTTTTGTGGGCTTTATTGATCATTCTGACGTGCGCTTTGTCTCTAGAAGTTTGTATTTTTTTTCTTTTTGACTAAATACCAAAATGGGAATTAGTGTGGGAGTGTGCTTTCCCGGCGTTGTATCTGTCCTGAACACAAATAATGAAAATTCAATTTGAGATTAGAGCAGAGGGTGATTTTTTTTTTTTTAATTGACATTGGAGCAGTTGTTGCTTTGATGGCCCTCTAAACAGGAAACAATTAAAATGAGATTTCAGAGAGATTGATGCTTATTAATCTGACACATGCAGATTTTCAAAACAAAATTCTTTTCAGAAATGACATGGATATTTTTTTTTTATATTGAAATTTAAGATTTCTTGACAATTTCCCTTCAAGCGGACAGTCATTGTAGACTATATGGTTAAAGTGGCCATCATATATAGAAATCTGCAGCAATCTTACAACAAAACAGGTCCAACTCATGTAAGCGTCCTTGTTTAATACTGATGCCATATTGTCATTATTTTTGGTTAAAAGGGAACAATGTAAATTCTGAAACTTGTTCTGTTTTTTTTTCTCGTCTGCATCGAAGAAGTTATATTTAGAGAGTGTGTTCAGAGAGATTAAAGACTTGAAGCTGTTTTTATTCACAGTCAGATGACCAATCATGTATTCTTTTCGAAGCCTTCCTAAGTTTGTGAAAGTGATCACTTCTGAAAACCATCTGCTGGTTTGATGAGACACTGAGACCAATCTTCTGATAATCCTGTGCCTTAGCTTCTTCTAGTGTTCTGATGCTGAATCCTTAACGACCTATCAAACTGGTCGTTCTGGTTTTTCCTGACTCACGCTTAAGTCCAGGCATCTGTTGCGTCTATATTCATGTCCAAACAAGACCAATTCATTTTCTTTATTGCATGATGGAGTTCTACGAAAACACTGAAAACCCAAACTTCAGATTTTGTTATCTGACCTTGGTGTGTTTCCAGTCGATTTTCAAACAATGTGCTGCGTATATGAGTACTGGAATTGTCTCAATGATGGGGTGAAAACTTCTAAAATGAGCTCTCACAGCAAGAAGATGTAGAGGATTCTATTTTATTACATTCATCCACTTCTGGAAATCACCCAGCTGTTCTTCTGCTGTAGAATGAATTGAATATTTTTGCTAGTCTGTGTATTTTTTATCAATAAAAAGTTTTGTTTTTCCGAAGTGGATTCATTTTCTGACTCGTTTTTACAAAGTAGTGGCCATGTTTATTTTCTCAAGAGTGAGTAGAAGCAGAAGCAGCAGGAGAAATTCAGTGTTAGGAGTCTTGTCCGTGGGACACATCGGACGTGTTGCTGCAGGAGCTGGGGATTGAGCCCTCTGCCTTCCGGTTGAGAGACGATGACTCCAACTGAGCCACAGTCGCCTCCCCATTAACTATTGTTCAGTTAATACTTTTTTCATTATACAGTCGGGCCGAACCTTTGGGGATGAAGATTATTACATTCTCAAGATTCCCAGCAGCAGATACATTTACAAAAAAAAACCTTGATTACTTAATATGAAAATGTATCCAAATCTGAATGTAAGATGAAGCCTTTTCACATTTTAAAAGGCCACTGAGTTCAATCCCAAAATTAAGTTGTATCCAGTTATTTGTCATGGGGGGGTGGGTGTTTTCATCCAACATGCACAATTGCTTCCACAAAGATATGAGTCATGATTTATGATTGGTGCGCACACACCCAGAGAGTCCCACCCAGGACAAGCCTGGGTGATAATCAGACTTTGCTCAGCATGTGCTGACAGCTCTGGTTTCTCTGTGAGAGGGGTGGAGACAAAAAGAGCGCCAGAGAGAGAAAATTACAAGAGGGTGAGAAATACAGGGAGAAGGAGAGGAGGGAATTTCAACGGAAGCCTCTACAGTCAATCACAGGGAAGAAAACCACTGATATATTCTCTATAAAGCTTGACATGTTCAAACATGAAGCACCTCGAGCAACTACAGTTATACAATATTTCACACTGCTACAGACTGGGTAAGAAAAATGTCTGTGGGGGGAAATATTTAGCAGAGATAAGTTAGGTTTATTTACAGTCTTCAAAAATTAAAAAGTAATTACATTGTATTTCATCAATGCAGTAATTAACAGGACTTTTACAATACAACTTGATGTAACATTTAGGTGCCGCTTCATCATATAAAAAATATCATAGCACAAATGCTTTGATCTAAAGGATACTGAAGCAGTAGGAAGCATGTCCTTCATTGAAAACTTAAGAAGTATGAGGTGATAATGAACTGAAAGAACAGCATGTTTTTGAGCCACAAACAGAACTTATCAATCATTATTTTATTATATAGATGAATCAGTGCATATGAAGTATCACATCCTGCTGTTGTTGTTGAACTTCAGTACTTGATCCTGTTTTTCTAGACTTAGCGAGATCTCAAAAAAAGTAATAGAATTCACAAGGCAACACATACATGACGCCTTGCATCCCTTCATAAACTATCAGGTATTACATTTTTAATGAAAAATTTTACATTTTAAAGAATTTTAAAGTTTCTCATGCATGACTTAGTGCAAGAACATTACACTGATTACTGTAACATAATTAATATTTTTATTTACTGATTTTCCCCAATGGGGGATCAATAAAGTGTATCTTATCTTATCTTAATATTTTTACCTTCATGATGTCTGAGTTCAAACATTTTCATTTTATTTGTGTTGAAAAGTGTTGTGATGATAAAAAATGTTTTCATGAATTTATCAAGTTTTTGTCTCTTCAATTAAAATAATCTTTGTTGGTCTACTTGTTTAATTTCTTAAAGATTATAAATGCAAACAATGACTCTTAAGTTCATACAAATACGTCAAAACCCAAATGCAAACCAACAACAGGTAAGGTGTTAAAAGGAATTGTACTCTAACATTTTGCAGGGTTGGGGTGTCCAGGACTGGGGGGTGAGGAAGTGAGCTTTTTGGAAGTGTCTGGTGGGCTTTGTAGGCAGTGAGGTGGATCGGCAGAAGAAGGTATTGTTGTGTAGATGTTGTTAGTGTATGTTTTGTTTCCTAACAGAGACATTGTCTCTGTCTCCTGCCCAGGGACTACAGATGTAAATTAGCTTATAGCGAACTCTGGTAGGCTAATAGGCTGTAGACTGTCCCTGTCAAAATAAACAAATAAATAAATAAAGGTCCTGGAGACAAGAAAGCATGTAGGTGTGAGACACAGGCAGTGCAGGCAGGTGGAAAAAAAAGTTTAAAGTTAGGCAACAAGGCCAAACTGGAGCTGGACTAGTGACTAAAACAAACCGTAAATGGCACAACGATCTGGCAGAGACTGAGTGTTGGTGCAGGGACTGTGACAATATTAACTGACAAGTATTTATTTATTTATTTCAGAAACAGGGATGTTAATTTTCACTTTAACACCATTTCCCTAAACTGCAGAGATACATATAATTTTTTACAGAATTTAAGAGAGCGTCTCCCCAGAGATAAATATTATCTGTTTATTACCTTAATAAACTTCAATACATCCAAAACTCAAGAACTCCAAAACCCAAGAACACATCACCCCTGTCCTGCATAATCTCCACTGGCTCCCTGTCCCTTACCGTATCCAATTCAAAATCCTTCTCCTCACACATAAAGCCCTTAACCACCAGGCCCCCTCCTACCTCACGGCTCTCCTTCACCCTCACACTCCAGCACGCAGCCTCCGCTCTTCAAAAGCCAACCTCCTATCTCCCCCTCTTAGAACCGAGCACCGAACCTGGGGGGACAGAGCCTTCTCCATAGCTGCCCCCTCCCTCTGGAACTCACTCCCTACACACATTCAACACTGCACCGACCCTATATCACTTATCAAAACTCACCTCTTTAAACAAGCTTTTAATGTATGATTGTGATGTATTTTCTGTTTTCTGTAGTTTACCTTTATTGTTGTTATCTTCATGATTTGTGTGTAATGTTGCGATGTCCATTAGTCTGTCCTTACTGTGCTGTTCTTTATGTTTTAACTATTGTAAAGTGTCTTTGAGTTTTTAAAAGCGCTTATAAATAAAATGTATTATTATTATAAATAAAGTATTTCTGATTTTGATATTTTCAAGAGAAATACATTCTTCTAAATTCATTCTTTGATTGATCTATAGCTGCGTTGACATATCTGATGGAATAATAATCTATCAAAATGATCAACTCAACATTTGGATTTTTTAACACTGATTCAAAACATTTTTTTTAATGAAAACTTAAAGTGAAGGGGGAAAAAGATTTAACAGTTTGTAATTTTTACTCCTCTTTTTCCTGTGATGCTGTATTTGTGCCACTAGAGGTCAGGCTTGTTCATCAAATCAGCTTCTTTGGCTCTTTCCTTCTTGCACCTGTCCAGCCAACATTGTCTTCTCTTTGTTTCAGGTTAACTTTTAGAGGTATCTGTTAATGAGTGTCTCCACTGAAAAAATCAAACAATGTGAAGTAAAGTCCTTACCCCTACTCAAACCTCTTCTAAGTGATCTTCAGTGGGGGTGGGTTTCTATTCTGCCTCCGAGGTGCTTTCCACAGAGAAGAGGAGCCAGAAGAACGTTGAGATGCTCCCTTTCACAGTTCTCCGCAGGGTTCTCCCCGCTCCTCTGCCAGCTCATACCAGGACGGGGCCCCAATGCTTTTGGGGCCCTGATGGAAATAATCTGTGTTCAGAAGTCACTGTGAGGGACGGGCCACACTGTCAGAACGTAAGAGACGTATGACTCTGGAGGACGTCTACAGGTATGGAGCTTATAGATTTATGTTAAGAACCTGGATGTTAATGTTTGTGATTATCATAAACCCCCCCCCCCAGCAGAACCAGGAAAGGTGCAAACACGAGGCACAGCAGCCTTCTTATACATTCAGTATTCATATTTTACAATTACACATGTCAATGTGTCAATTTGATGTGCATCAAAATAGAAGTGGTAGAAGACTTAATATACCCGAGATTCAGATTGATTCTTTCACCGTGTATGTTGTGAAAGACGTGACGCTGAAAGACACTTCATCACTTTGGATTTTTTAGGGTTACTCACATCGACCCACCTGGTGATCTGGAACAACGCAGTGGGCTATTGTTTGTTCTGGGGTTTCCAGAATGCTGATGACTTTGTTGTTTTTCTTGTATCACTTTCAAAACCAGCCCCTATTGATCATCCCAAAACACTGATTCAGCTAATGACCCACAGAGCCTGTAAAAAGATTGAAAAGTTAGATCAGCGTAGTTGTTTGTCAGTCATTTACAATCGAGGAAACAAGCTGTTTAAATAGGTCAGAATAAGATCATGTTCTTTTAGAGTAAATTCTCAGTTCTGGTCCTTCTTGAAATAAGTAGAGGTGAACCTGTGCACACTTTTCAAAGGCAACACTGACTCATTGAGATCATTCCTCATGAATCCATGCAGTCAGGTGATTAGTACACTTTCTGTTCCCCTCATGAGTAGGTAGAAAAGGAACTGTAGTTTCCAGAGCTGTGGGCACAACACAATCCAAGGAGTCTTTCCACATGCAGGGAAGAGAAAGGAAAATAGAAAGTGAGGAGTGAATCAGCAGAAGCTTGTTGGTTTAAGTTAGATAACAACAACAAGATAAGAACATGTTTTTTGTGACAGTTTGTTAATCTGGATATTTGCCCACAGTGAAAATGAAACACAAGTTTTACATTTTAACCCAATCCTATGGAGTTAAACTCAACCAGTTGTAGGTAGATCCAAATCATGGAGTTCAACTTTTAAATAATGATGATTAGAAATGTGATGATATGGACGTGTCTGTGGTCTGTCTGACATAACACACTAAAAACATGTGAAGTGATTGAACAATCTACAGCAAAAGTGCCATTCTCAAGCTCAGTCATTTATCAAACAAAACAACAATCACTGTGTTTAGGAGTTTCTCCAAATTTGAATCATTGCTCAGTGAAAAACCTTGACTGTTTGTCAAACAGATCAAACAATATGAAGACATGAGTATGGAGTGAATTTAGAAACTTTGTTAAGGTTGTCAAAATAGTGTTCCTTAAATAGCCTACTATTCAATACCATGCATTTTAAAAGAGTCTCTTTTAGGTTACGGCATTATTTAACTTTTTTGTTTTCCGTTTTATACAATTTAATTGTCTTAAATCGTCTAATACAAAAAAATATCTCAGTGTTGAACTGTTTTTTTTTCTGTGTCTTCCGTATGGGTTATATTAAATAAGCCTGTCAAAATAATAAATTAACATAACTATTAAAATAAAAGGGAGCGGAGAGAATTCATTTTGCACCCAGTTATCCAGCATTGTAGCTGAAAACCCACATTTAAACGTCTGTTTTCCAACACCAACATACTTTCCTAACAGTCAAAACAGCATCATCATCACCATCATCACAATACCCAGACTCAGCCCTGCATCCAGAAATACACACATGCATACATTTAGTCAGCAAGTCAAAGTCTAGCGACATATAATATAAGTGATGAGTTTTTCTTTTCATTCTCCTGACTAATTTGCTAAGGGCAGACTCATAGCTGGATAATGATTTATTTCTGAGACTGTCTCAGGGTATGACGCGACCCGTCTGTCTCCCTCAATGACGCTCCTTTGTGCACAGTAGGTGGGATGTGCTTTTTCAGTATTGAGTCAGACAGATAGATAGAGCTCCCTCTGTCGGCTGGGAGCTGCAAATACACAGGTTGTCACTGAGAGAGAGAGAGAGAGAGAGAGAGAGAGAGAGAGAGAGAGGAAAATGGGTGGACGGAAAGTCCCCGTGTGGAAATCCCCTTGACTCGGGCTTTTTCTTTTTTTTTTTTTCTTCTAAACTATCGCTTGCGGACGTGTGTACTCTTTTGAAAGGCTTCACAAGCTGCGATGACTCAAAATTAGCTCTGATAGTGAAGGAAAGAGGAGGTTGAATGGCGCCGAGCACCGCAGCGGTGAGGCTGAGTGAAGTGGCTGAGAGAGGACGAGCCTGAGCATCCGGGAGGGCTTTGTTATTACCCCGACATATTACACAGGTAAGACACCCGTCCTCCTTCCCTTGGCCTCCCCCAGCATGTGGACAGTATTTCCTTCCAAAAAAAAGAGGACTGAGACTTGTTGGGTACAATCACGTTTGGGCCTTGAGTAATGTATGGTCGTGTTTCTAGGGGGGACATGGAGGAAGCTTGAAGCCTGCTCACGACAGTGGCTTTGACAGCCATTGTTTACAAAGACGTCACCCTCGAGCGCATAACAGGACATTTCTACGGCTAAATGTGGCATTTGCGGCGCCACACCAAGTCGATACCCGCGCTTTGAGATGCTATTGAAGACTACATTGTTGCAAAGGTAGTTGTCATTGGAAATTACGTAAGCCTTTAACGTCAGCAAAGTATCCTGTTATTGTGTTTTTGTGTAGCCTTCACCGCCGCGTCCACCTTTGAGCCCCAGTCTGACAGCATTATTAAAGTCTTCCAGCGGTGCCAACACAAACAACACAAACAGTGACGACTGACAACACGCTCACTGACAACGTTGTATGTTGTCTAACCAATCCTTCTCATGTAGCCTTTAGCATGGCCTAGCCTGTTGTTGCACCTGCTGCTGCTGTTTTGGTAGTAAAGACAAGACAGGCCACTGGTAGTGAAGTATTTAGGTGTTGTAATTGTGAACTTCAACAGCTTGTAAGAGGATGTTGTCTGAAGTTAAAAACTCAGCAGAACTCCAGGCCTCACTTGCTGACCATTTACTTTTCTACTTCATGTGAGCTGTGAATGTGCTGACACATTTAATGTGAAATACTTATTCTAATCCTTATGAGTTGCAGTGACCCTACTACAGTGCTGTACTTAAATTGCCAATAACCTTAAAGACTTGAAAGTAGAGTAGCCTACTAAACAAAGTGTGAAAGTCAGCATCCAATGTTAAGAAACATTTTTAGCATTGTTTGCTGAAAGTTTCCTGAAAATAGTTTTCTTACTGATTTTAGGTTTTATTTAAAAAAAAAGAAAAGGTAAAACTGTTGTACTGCTGTTGGAAAGTTTAAACACTTGGTTGGATTACTTACTACACCATGATGAAATGATTGGCACTTTCATTGGTGTCTGAACATTTCCAGCAATTCCTTGGCGTCCTTTTTTTTTTCAAACCAAGACTTTGCTGTATTGGTTTGTTAAGGAGTTTCAAGGAGGCCTATGGGCAGTCAGTGTGACCTTCCCAGCAGACTATGAAGCCCTAGGTGGCCTTCAGTTCCAGTTTGGAAATCACCAGGTTTTTTTTTATAGGTAGACTTTGAACTCAGAGGGACCAGGAAAATCAAAAACCATCAAGAAAAAAAAGCAGAATTGCAAGAACAAACAAAAATACAAAGGGTTGCTTGTGTGTAGTTTTATTGCATTTAGCCAACTAGAATGATCCTGGGTGCTAGGTGGTTTCCCAGACAAACCGTAAATTAAATTAATAAGGCAGGGGATGCTTCACTGAAAATTTCCCACTGGACTTTATACTGTTTTTTTACTCTGAAGTAACATCCATGTTTCTTCTCTCCATCCAGATACCACGTTGTTCGGTTGGTGGTTGGTGCCTCCTCCTCCTCCTTTCCTTCTCCTTGTTCCTCCTCCTCCTCCCCTCCTTCCATCCATCAGGCCACCATCATGTCACAGGGTCAGAACTTCCTCCCTAAATTCCTGTTTGTCTCCAACCTGCTGAAGGCGGTGAAGATCCGACAGCGTGTGCCCAACGATGTGGTGAAGCCGGCTGCCAGTGGCGGCCTGATGCACCACCTGCGGGGGATGCACAGGTACACGCTGGAGATGATTGCCATGAACCACTTCCCACAGGCCTTCAGGGAAGTGGTTCAGGCCGCCATCCTGGACCGTGCCATGCAGGCCTCACTGGAGCAGGAGAAGAAGCTGAACTGGTGTCGAGAAGTGAAGAAGATGGTGCCGTTACGGACCAATGGTGAGAAAAAGTTTGTTGATATTTGGGATTTTCGTGGAATCTTCAGAGTTGAGTGTTTGGATGATTTTGGTGAGGTCTTTGGCTGTTTCATTACATGTTGGTAGGTTAAATGAGCAGTTTGTGATATTCTGGATCGATTTGAATGGATTCTGTTTAATCATAAGGTTTATGTTAATACAAACAGGAACAATTCATCACATTTGTTTCATAAATGATGTCAAACTGTTGTTGATTGGCCTCAGAAAATGTAGCGATCTTTGCTGCTCAAGGCAGAGGACGTGCTCGACATCATTTCATTTTCTGTGATAAAAGAGGAGGTGTGTATTTATGACTCAAGGCTACTTGATATGTAAAATCATCTGAGATGTCATTACTCACAGGCAGGATTACTGTAAATGAACAACAATGGAGGGACACAGGTTCTGCTTTCACAAACACTCATTTCGCAGCCCCCTTTGGCTTTAATGTGCTGATCTGAGTGTTTGCTAAGTCATGTTTTCTGTTATGTGGATGTTGTAATACGGGAACATCCCGTAGTATGCAAACATTTAATCATGATTACATCTGATCATTGCCCTGTACTGGGAAATTCTCAACCATCACATGTAGGACTGTTATTTACTGTTAATGATGTGTTAAACTGGAGTATTTCCACAGGTTTTCATTTATAACCTATGGGGTGTGTCCTCCTTTTTCTGTGTGGGACTGTGTGTGTGTGTGTGTGTTTCTGACGTGTGTTTCTTTACCTATAGTTTCAAACCACAGCTTTTTGTCACTTTCTTGGTCTCTGTCAGTCAGAGCCAAGTTCAGTTAAATTCGACGAAATCAAGCTGTGTTTTATTGTCTCTAAGGGCCCTTTGGATTTAAATAGTCATAACCTATACACATCTGGTGTGTACATAAGTACTATTTTTAAGATGAGGGTAAAGAAAGAGAAGAGAATCATCAGCTGTGCCTTTCAAAACAGAAGAAGGAAGCGGAAATTAAGCTGCGTTAAAAGTTTGTCGTAAACATTGGAAACAGTTTTTGTATCTGTCACAGGAAGTGATCAACACTTCACAGTGAGAACTTCCTCAGCATGGCCGTAATCTAACTATTTACTGGACGCATGTGGAACTTCTGGGATTTTCATATGTTGTTAACAACTAATGGCGTTACAGTCATTACAGTCAACCCTTAGTTCCTCTTTAGAAAGACCCCTGATCTGACACCGAACACATCTGACTTCTTGCTAGTAACCTGGATGGAATTTCCTGGTTTGTGACAATGATGTCATAGAGATGAGACAGATTTTAAAGCTGGAGTGTCTAACACTGAAAGACCCAGACGTGACTTTGAGCAGAGGACGGACCGCACACACGCACACACACACACGCACACACCCACACATACACACATACAGGACTGACTGACTGCTGCTGAGTCACTGGAGCAATGTATATACAGGGCGAGAACATGAGATAGCAGAGGTCCGTCAGTGAACATCCATCCAGAGCTGGTCATAATAATCAAGCTTACAGTTATAAGATCAGTCTGCGACTTAAATGTACCTGTTTGAACATTCAAACCACTGAAATAGGACTGTAAAGCAGTTTCACCTCTTACAACACCTCATCTCTTTACTTCCTTTCGCCTCTTTCCAACATTATCCTGCTGTTTTTTTCTTCTTCTCTTATCCTACTGTCAACTTCTCTTTGACCAAGTAACTCACGTTCCCGTTGCCCTCATTCATCATGTTACAAATTCCACCGCGAGGAGTCATGAAGTAGTGACGCGATGAGTCAAATTGCCATGGAAATCTGATTAGTGCAATGAATTTTCATATATTGACGGACTGAAACTTTCCCATCTTAACTTCTTCACACAAAAAAAAGCTTCCCAATTATTAAATCCATCTCATGTTTCATGCAACGTTTCCATCAAGTGAAGAGCTCTGTTTTTGAAATTCAGAGCTTCTTCTGTCTTGAATGTCTAGGATGCATCCAAGGGTTTTTCCCAAACAGTATCCCATGTCTGTCATGTGTCCCCAACAGGCAGGATTTGTTCAGCTACAATACTCTGACTCTACATACTCTAGTAGAAATGAGGACACACACACACACACACACACACACACACACACACACACACACACTGACACTGTGTTCTTGCTTTATAAATACAGATTTCAGGTTTCTTTTTGTCATGTGGCATCTGTTTATCTGCTCAAAAAAAGCATGCTGTGTTTGTGTAATACGTCCAGTTCTCGTCAAAGAAAAAGGCAGAAATAGTCTTGGCCTGGACTTTTTTTATATATTGGAATGGTCTTAATGGACAGCTTGAATACAAAGAGTGGGCTTATTAATGACGCTTGAATCAAAAACACAACATGGCAAACTTGTGTGAAAACTGTCACCTGGATGGCAACCAGATCAGGATTAAGCGTGGTCGTACACTGGTGCATTTTTCAGGAAGTGTCCCAGCTTGCCACAGAGGAAGTGTCTATATTTAGACAGATGGGACCAGCAGACCATCTTTCATCTTTAGTCATCAGGCAGCTAAATTCAGGGTCAAACGTCTGTGTGTTTTAGCGCACAAGAGGAACTGATCATGCATATGAGTTTGGCTGTTTGTTCCATTTTTTTTATGACTGCGTACATAACTCTTTTGATGATACTTTTCTCACTTGACTTGAGATCTATGCAGTTGATGTTTTTTTAATTTTTTTTTAAATAAATTCAGAGTGATGCAAGATTGCCTATGGAAAGACACTTAACGCCTGTTGTAACTCATTTTACAGTTTATATACTGCAGGCTAACATTTGCTTAATTTTGATTCCAATAACTTAGCTTTTGTCATATTAACAGCAGTGTGTCTGCTTCGGGTGCGCGTGAATTATTGCCCAGACAAACAGTACTTAATAGAGAAGGACAGATCTTGGAGAAAGACAGTACATTTGTATACCTGTGAGAGCACACGTTATCTTAGCACTCATTAATCACAGCCTTGATCCGGTCTTGATAGCAGTTGTTATAGAAATAACATTCCATCCTGTCCAAGCCCCGCCCCTTTGGAAAGTCCAGGACCAGCTGAGTAGTAATGATGAGTAGGGATCACTGCAGGGGAACACACAAGTGCACAAAAGGCAGAAGAAGTAAGCGGAGGGAAATTCCTGTGTTTAGTGTGGTAACTGGGTTTTTCATTGCTACACACATTGACAAACATGGGCTCTTCTGTTTCTCAATGAGAAAAACACCCTGTGCTACCATTAGAGACCAAATAAAATTCCAGGATTTAAGTAATTCATGGTCTTGTAAATGCACACAAATGCCTTTTGAGAGGCTCTTTATTTTTTTGCTGTTGATCAGAATATAGAGGAAGCAATTTCCCTTGACAAAAAACTTTGTTATATATGTTTGTGTTAAAATATATGTTTCATGTAAATTAAAGTTTATTTATCTCAGGCACACTGGGTTAAAGCTAAGCTGTGTCTGTAGTTTGTGTTCACACATGTGAATGTCATATTATAGTCTAGACACCAGATAGTGCAACAACTGACCTGGCGGCATGGAATTCCCCATGCTTTTGTTATGCTTGTGTGTGCACAGACTGAAATTGTCCGTTGAGCACGCTGTGTTCACGCCCAAGTGTGCGTGTGTGTATGCTGTCCTACACTATTCAAAAAGTTTGGCTTCCTCGTGCAAAATCATCTATGTTATGTGCTAATATGATACCCCCCCCCCCCTCTGTGTGTGCCTATAGGAGATGGGAACTGTTTGCTCCATGCAGCCTCTCAATACATGCTGGGCGTTCAGGACACAGACCTGGTGCTTCGAAAAGCCCTCCATGGTGTTTTGAAAGAGACAGACACTGGCGTCTTTCGGGCTCGTTTCCAAGCAGAGCTGCTCCAGTCCCAGGAGTTCACCCAGACCGGACTACGATACACCACCATGGTATGAAGTTAGACTAGTTGGAATAGTTAAAAAATAGAGTATCAGATTATATTCTTCAAGGATTAAGGGTATCTTTATATCCGGAGGGGAAATTTGGCTTACAGCCAGCAGTACCACACAATCCATCACACAAACATTAAAGAGACATACAAATAAAATACAAAGGCCATTAGGAAACACACTAAATTAAATGAAAAGGGTAGTAACAGTAAATACATTTCATAAATAAACATCACATTGAACTATGAAAAAGACTAATGGCAGTCAGGACAAAGTTCTGTAATCTGTTTGTCCTGCTTGTTGATAGGATGTATGGGCAGCAAGATGAGAGCAGCAAGAATTCCTCAAAGACTGGATGATATGGTTCTTCCAGCCTTTTTGACAGTCCTGAGTTTGAAAAAAATTAGTCAAGTCACTCAGAGTAGTTCCTGCAATTTAACGACACAACTTAATAACGCAGAGCAGTGTCTATATATTATAGATTAAGTGACCCATAAAAGCCAGTAAAAGAGAGACGGTAAGAATAGATTTGATAAAACCCAAAAAACGTTCTTCAAAACACTGTCAACATTTAAATTTCACAGCTTACGACAGAAGTAATGTACATTCTTTGATGAACTTTCCTGCAGACAGCAGCCACCTGAGGATAAAAAGCCAACTTGTCGTCCATAATTGTGTGATGGCAGTGGGAGTCTCTCTGATATCCATTTCCTTAGTTCTGGATACATTGATATCTAAACGGATGACTTGCACCAGTGCAAAAAATCAGTTGAAATAGGGACATGCTCATCAGTTGAGCAGTGACACCATCGCAAAGTCATCAGCAAATGTTATGACATGCTGACTCTGAAAGTCTTAGGTGTATAAAGTGAATAAAAGCAGAGAAAGGACACATCACTGTGGTGATACAGGAGAAGAAAGGATCAAATCAGATATTTATGGTCAGAATCAGATCCTTGTCTTATTTTAATTACTACATTTGATGTTTCATTTTAGGGCTTTTTGCCTTTCTTTAGCGATATAACAAAGGATAGAGTTGAAGAGCTGGGAGAGAGATAGTGGGGAAATGTCATGCGGGGAATATGTGCCACAGTTCGGATACCACCTGGGCTACTCACTCCTGTGAACCTTAGCCTGTGTAGATGGGGCGCGCTAACTGCTAGGCTAACAGCGGCTCATATCCAAACTTTTAATATGTGTGTTTGAATGTGTGTTTCAAGAACTGGGAGGAAGAGTGGGAAAAGATTGTGAAGATGGCGTCTCCGGTCTCCAGTAGCAACGGCCTCCAGTTTGACTCCTTGGAGGACATTCACATCTTCGTCCTCTCCAACATTCTCCGCAGACCCATCATTGTCATCGCAGGTACCCGCTTTTTATCACCTAAAAGTCTGTTAAAGACGGGCTGGACTTTTTTTTTAACATCTATTGCAGTGAAAGAGAAGGTGAAGGTATCTCAACAACTCACCTTAACTATCTGCAGTTAGTGAGTTGTGATGAATTGTTTCTAGTCTTTTTGAGTTTTGATTCAATAACTAATTGTTGTTATGAATGTAGAAACCCACAGTTTAAGTGACGTTGTGTCAATATACACTTTATGAAATAGCAAAATATATTTAAAAAGGTGAGCACACATTTCTCAAGTGCTTTGAGGTTCTTCCCAATCATCTGGTGTCTTTGTATTGGTGTTCTGACATACGTTTTTCTCGTATTATTCAAATAAATACTTAAATTAATTACCTCCACTACGACCTGAACTTTTATTCATTGCAGGATAATGTGAACATGCTTAGCCCTAAATAAAAAGTATATGTGAAAACATATCTTCATTGTTCTTGAAAAATGATTTTGTTTTAAATGAGTAGTAACTCTAATACCACTGTTCTTTTTACAGACCAGGTGGTCAGGAGTATGAAATCTGGCTCCTCCATCTCTCCTCTGAATGTTGGTGGGATTTATCTGCCGCTACACTGGCCGCCCACAGAGTGCTACAAATATCCAATCGTGCTTGGCTACGACTCCCAGCACTTTGCACCCCTCATAACCATCAAAGACAGTGGTCCAGGTAGGAATCACTAAGAGATGAGTGTTTTGCAGCTGACACGACAAAGTTAGGAGGAAATAGCCTTGATATAAACACTCATTCTTCTTTTGTATGTAACGTCTCATTCTGATTTTCACAGAGATTAGAGCTGTACCACTTATAAACCCGGGACGGGGGGGTTTTGAGGAGCTGAAGGTTCACTTCTTGATGGAGAAAGAACAGCAGCAGAAGGAGAGGCTTCTCAAAGACTACTTGCTACTGATAGAGATCCCTGTCATAGGCTTGGGCTACGATGCCACACGGATCATTAATGCTGCACGGTACCTATAAACTCTGTTTATTCAAAATGAACTGTATATTGTTATATATTACATTTAGCTTGGTATGTTGCAACACAAGAATAAAGAGGTAAATGTTTAGGGGGATAATTTAAAAACCAAAAGAAAGTGCAGCTACATGGAGATCCTCATTTTATGTGTCTGTCCCCAGGCTTGATGAGGGAAACCTCCCCGAGGACATGAACCTGATGGAGGACTACCTGCAGCTTGTCAACCATGAGTATCAGCGCTGGCAGGAGGACAAGGAGCAGGCATGGGCAGCCCAGCCACAGCGCCCACCGCCCTTCTCCGTCTCCCAGCTCTCCCTCATCGAGATACGCTGTGCTACACCGCGATGCACCTTTTATGTCTCTGTGGACACGCAGCCTCATTGCCATGAATGTTTTGAGAAGCGACAAGCCACTACTGGAGGAGGAGCGAGGATAGAAGGCGTGATCCAAACCAAGGGAGGAGGGGTACAAGGTGGGGTTGGAGTGATAGGGGGATCAGAGACAGAGGTGAGCTCCAGAGGAGTGCAAAGCAGCAGCCCCCCATCCTCCTCGTCTGGGAGAGGGGTAGCATTATCCAGCCCCCGCTCAGCCCCACCCACTGCTCCCAGCCTCAGCCTGTACAGTGAAACTCATGCCATGAAGTGCAAGACACCTGGCTGCCTCTTCACCCTCAGCGTGGAACATGACGGACTCTGTGAGCGCTGCTTCAACTCCAGGCAGAACCATGGACCCCCTGGAGCTGGAACAGCTGTAACAGGACTACCAGGCCCCACTGGGGGCCCTACAGTCCCCCACCCAGGCCAGGGCTCCGGCTGGACACAGTGGCCGGGCCGGGAGACAGAGACAGAGCGCTGTAACATGTGCAGACAGGAGGCATTCAGGGTATTTAATGGCCTATGTCCACCCTGCATGCAGAGACAGCAGGCTCCAGACAGGGGAGAGCCACAGCAGAACAACCCCAGAACTGAGGCCTCATCGTCAGCTTGGACCCAGGCCAGGGATGCCGAGCGGCCATGTCTCACCCTAACTCCGGGTCACACCTCAGCCTGGCAAACCCCTCTGGCCCGGCCTTGTAAAAGATCTGGCTGCCAATTCTTTGGGACGCCAGAGAAGTTGGGTTTCTGCACTATTTGCTACGTAGACTATCAGACGAACCACCGTAAGTTCTTACCCTAAACTGAAAAGGTCACTATGTCTTTTTAGAAAGTGAAATAATCTTTTCAAGGCTTTCAAACAAGTCTTTGTAAAAGTATGTAATGTATAAATGTAGGAATTATAATTTGATTTCTATTTTTCTTGTAAATGTGAATGTAAAATTCTATCTCACATTGCCCATTGTTCCAGACTTGACCCCTCCGCCTCCTCCAGTCACCCGGCACGGTGTGGAGGCGGGCTTCCAGAACGCCACCCGGTGTCGTGGACCTGGCTGTGGTGCGGTTGGAAAGGCGATGCTTGAGGGCTATTGCGACAAGTGCTATGTCAAGGAGCAAAGTACAAGGCTAAACCAGGTGGCAAATCGCACACCACACTCCCCTCCTCTGGTCGTGGTAGGTGCCTGCCACACCTTAAGTCCTTCTTCCTTGTTGTTATTTGTTGTTAGTGTTATCTCCCGTTCTTCTCAAATCGTACACTATCCTGATATCTACAGTTATCTTTCAGTTCACTGAAACTTTCTCCTCTTTCTTTTTCCAACCCCTTCTCTTATTCTGCCCTAAAAGCGTGACCGAGCAGTCAAACCCAGATCTTCGCAGCAATCCCAGACCCAGACCCAGACTCAGTGCCGGCGCAGTGGCTGCAGTAATGTGTCTCCGGGTTGCACAGACCTCTGCCCAGAGTGCCACACACGTGGCCAGGGTAGAGAGGCGGGCAGGCGGGCGCAGGCGCCAAAGGAAAAGTCCAAGCAGCGATGCCGGACGCAGGGCTGTGACCATTACGCCAACCAAGAAAAACAGGGCTACTGCAACGAGTGTGACCACTTCAAACAGATTTATCGCGGCTGACCACATACGCACCCACGCACGCAACAACGATGATGACACATCGCTAGCACGCTAGAGCTGCTGCCCTGCTGTGGGCGCCAAATGCCAGTCAATGCACCTCTGATACTAACTAACCAACTAACTAACTAGCTAGTGACTAACTAGCAACCTTATGGCCTGAAAATCAAACCCCCCATGTAGAATGTGAAGAGAGAGTGTATGTACATGGGGGGTGGGGTGGGTGGGGGGTGGGTGTGTGTGTGTGTTCACAGTAGACATGGCCTCCAGAATACCTCTTTGTGCAATTATTATCATCTGCTGTGCCCAGTGCACTTATACAGTGAGAGGATTGGCTACATGTCAGAGCAACTGACTTAACGCTTGTGTACAATATGTATTTAGAGGTACGTATTGAATCGTGCCGGACATAATGATTGTATGTTGACATAAGAAGCATCTGACATTGCTTTCTAGACCACAGCCAAGGATTTTTGCCCCGTCTGTTTGTCCGTCTTAACCCATCTGTGTACCTGTCTGCCTGTCTGTCTAGCAGTGCTCTGTAGAGTGAGGGATGTAGGAGTTAGACAGGCCCAGAAACCAATCTATGGAAGTACAAGTGAGCTAAACTGGGCCAAAGCAAAGACAGTGATTTTTTTAATCTTACTTGTCCTCCTCCAAAAATAAACCAAGTCTTGCCAAAAAGGCTGTTACAATCAATATTGTATAATAAACAAGTATTCATTTCTTCCATTATTCAGTCAATGGCAGTGTTAATATTTTGAGCCAAATTAACCTTACTATTTTTATCTACCTTTTATATGAAGATGATCTGGTGAATTGCTAGATATGGAAAGGGAGACCATGTATCTCGAAAGTGCGAGACAGACAGGGCAGGCCCCTGCTAGTTTTGGTGCTACATGTACAGAAATACAAGCCTCTCCATTGTAGCCAACATGCTGGCGGTCTCAGCGGACAGAAGGCAGAGAACACAGTGGAGACAGGACTCATTCTCTTTCTATTCTCTTTCCTTCCTTTTATCCCCCTCTTCTCCTCCAAAACAGATCTGTTGCCTTGGACATTGCTTTCCCGTTTACTGACCACTTAAGCACCTAGAAATGCATAGATACACAAACCTATACATACTCACACAAATGTAGAAGCTCCAGTTTTGTCCGGGATTGCCAACTCTATAGCGAACTGAGACCATGTTGAAGCAAGAAGTCTGGATGAGTATCCACTTTACCACCACATGCACACATATGCACACACATGCACATGCACATGCAAACACAGCTCTGTAAGATTGTACACACCCCACCCCAGTCTGAGGTGATGTGTATGTAAACAAACCTGTAGAGAAGTGCATTCCTCTCTGCCCCACCCAACTGGATGTGCCAAGGCGACAATTTTGAAAACTTCTAAGAGCAATCCCATTGCCTGCTTTGGCTAATCTTGTTTATCTGAATGTGTTTTGTGCTGCTGCTACAACAGCACACTATTGGGGCTGATCCTCGATAAGTTTTGCCTTTAAGTAGTGATTGAAATTTTATGGACCAGAGGGGCCTGATCATGGATCAGTGCCCCCACCTGTAAAATGCTTATGTGAATATGGATCTTGGTCCATATCACAGGACCTTCCAACCCGATGCCTCATCTGCAACACACACACACACATACACACACACATACACACACACAATGCACGCAAGCGTGCATCTGGAATACGCAAAACTGACATTCCTGTTTTTTTCTATATATTTTGAGATTTTTTAATGTATTTTGATATATTTGGTTTTGTTTTTGCCAAAAATTACATGTGCCATCTATCGCCAGACAGTTGTTGTTACCTCCTTAAAAATGGCCAGCCTGGACCATTCTGAACTAACTAGACTGCCGCAGGTAGACATCTTCCATGAGACAACTTGTAGTCAGTGTCACCTCAGACTACAAGTTGTCTCATGCTGAACATTTCCAAATGAGCACTTTCTCTTCGGGGGAACCTGTGTTATTCAAATATAAAAATATATTTATCTGCCGAGATAACCCCAAGCCTGAAACTTTAATCAAACAAACTTGAATGTGATATCAACGGAAAGGGTTATCCCCTTTACTTCTGCTGAAGAACTCCCCCTACATGTGTAAGCAGATGTCCATCTGTGGCTCTAGTTGGAGAAGCATAGACAAACAGGCTCTTGGTCTGCCTTTTCATTCAACTGTATCTAAAGCTGTCAGGCCGGCCTGCGTGTTGACGGCCTGTAAGTAGATCTCTGTGTGCTTTAATCACCTCTAGACAAACCTTAATCAATTAAAGGCTAATAAGTGGTCGGCTCATCATGACCTCTTAAGGTTTCGGGGCGTTGACTGAGTTTGACTGGGGAGAGATCACATAAGTTGCACATGACTTGTCTAAGCTGCTGAGGCATTTAGGAATGGTACTCTGACTCGCTTAGGGACATTCCAACAGTAGGATAAACCGTCTGTTTGAGATCAGAAGGTGTAACAAAACATGCAAACTGTGTGGAAGTTTCTTTGTGTGATCTTTCAACATTAGGGTATTGTATGAAAAAAGCCTGGTTTTATTTGTTAAGTATTTATTCATATCAAGATATCTGTATTGTGTGATTCAATAATTATTTATATGTCGTCCTGAAATGAATTATTTTTATTAAGAAATCTGAAATCAGTCTCCTGTGGTTCTTGCTCTCTAGTTATCCTACTTCTGTGCTTGTGTATGCGTGTGTATTTGCATTTACTGTATGCTTGTGTGTGCTCTTTGAGATTTCAACATTGCACTCTTATTACAGCATCTCTGACTGTGCTGCCATGTGTTGCCTAATAGTGTTTCTGCTGTTAAACCGGTCAGTGCACTTCAAATCCATCTCCTATGTAGGAAATACAGTGGGTGCTGCAAAAGTCATCAGATAAACGGATCACTGAGGCCTGCTTTATATGCGACAGTGCACCATTTTATCATCTTTAAGTAGGTTAGCTTGTTTTCTCTTTTCTTTTCTCCGCCTACGTTTTTTTTTTTTTTTTTTTTACACATTAACACAAAAACTTCATATGCTGAGGTTTTTTCTTTGGTGGTTTCTGTCATTTTTCAGTTCCTTACAGGCTTGAGGGGTGGATGATCAGTAGGAGGGGAGAGTTTAGAGTGAGGGGATCTATGGCAGTGACAGAGGGGAGATTGGTCATAATTCTATACAGGGCAGAGGTGACATTTAACAAATGTGGGACTGCAGTGGAGTGCGTGGGCTTTCTCATCAACCTACACCTTCTACCACAGTCAGATTGTTAGGCTGATGTGGTTTCCTGGAAATACCCCTGCATGCAAACAGCCCCTTGTATAACTGCTCCTTTGCAGACAGGCGATGCTGCGCTTGATAACAGCGCTGATACCTTCTCATGTGAAGCCTTTAAAAAAGCGTTTTGGCATCATACTGTCAGAAAAAAAAATCACAATACGGAAACATTGCAAGATCATCTAAGGAAAAATCTAACTAATGTTTCGTCTTAAAACAGAACATTCAAAAATAACTTAATTTAACTTTGAATAAGATTTAGAGTGAACAGGTTAAAACTTCCATGACAATCAGGTAATAAAGAACAGCTACATTTGCTTCTTAAAGATTTGTTGTTCTTAATGAAGCTGTTTTGTATTGTCTCTTAGAAGAAGATAAAGAAAAGGATTACGCTGCTTATTATCAGAATCACATGCTAGGAATATATTATCACAAGACAAGTATGCTCATAAACAATAATCAATAATACAGAAAGTCAAGTCAAGTCAAGTCAAATTTATTTATAAAGCACATTTAAAAACAGCTACAGCTGACCAAAGTGCTGTACATTACATTAAAAAAGAAAAAACAACTTCAGATCACAACGTCAACAAAAGAGAAATATATATATGTATACATATATACAAATAAAAATAAATAATATATAAAGAAAGCAACAAAGGAACCTGAAAGAAATGGTCTATTCAGGAACAGGGGACTCAAATGCTAAGATATAAAAGTGTGTCTTGAGACGGGACTTAAAAGAGTCAACAGAGGGTGCAGACCTGATGGAATGAGGGAGGCCGTTCCACAGTTTAGGGGCTTTTACTGAAAAGGCCCTATCTCCCTTTAGCTTGAGCCGTGAGCGGGGAACAGCCAGAAGGCCTCATGTCTGATGATCTCAGGCGCCTAGATGAGGTGTACGGCCTGAGGAGGTCGGTAATGTAAAGGGGGGCCAGGCCATTCAGGGCTTTAAAAACAAACAACACAATCTTAAAATCGATTCTGAATCTTATTGGGAGCCAATGAAGGGACACTAGGACAGGACTGATATGCTCCCTCTTCTTGGTTCCAGTCAGCAGCCTTGCTGCAGCATTTTGGACCAGCTGCAGACGGGACAGGGACGACTGGCTTATCCCGGTATATAAAGAATTGCAGTAGTCAAGCCGGGATGAAATGAGCGCATGGGTTACTGTCTGTAAGTCACTGAATGAGAGGATAGGTTTTAGCTTGGAAATTGTACGGAGCTGAAAGAAACTGGATTTGACAACTGAATTTACCTGCCGATCAAATGTAAAGCCTGAGTCGAAGATAAAGCCAAGGTTCCTGGCATGGGGCCTAATGTGGCTGTATAAGTGACCTAAGCTGTTGGAGACCTGTTTGATGATGTCGGGGGGGCCAAAAAGAAAGGAGGCCCTAACCTAATACTTAAACTTTAAATAACATTTAAATGACCTTAACATAAAATCGGATTTTGAGCCAGGACTAAGGTCAATATTTTACACATTTTTTAGAGTTGTTAGAAAAGAGAAGTTAAAAGGCAAAATTAAACTCTTTTGACTCCACAACAACTTTCTGTGCATTGTGTATATGAAGGCTTGTAGTTCTGAATCTGGAACAAAACTTCAGGAACATAAAGTAGCTTTCCATTCGATTTTCTGTTTTCATAATATCATGAAAAATAACCCAACTCACAATATGAATCCTGAGTCCAATATAAACTCAAAAATACTAAGATGAAACGAGGCAGCTCTAAAATACAAGGTCCTGAAAGTTAAAATATAATTAAAATTTGTTTATAAAAGATTTCCATTGCAGTGAGGAACACGAAGAGAATAACCCCTTCAATCTGCAGTTCAACTCTCTGTAGCATTTCAGTGTCTTTAAGCTCACCATTTTGATTCTTACACATTTCTCACACATTTAAAAGCTGAACATGTATCAGTGTTTTGTTTGCAGCTTGTTTTCACTCTTCCCAAGAAATCAAGTCAAATAATCACTAAATTAATCAATCAGAAAAAAAAGAACTGAAGTCACTAAATTGGAGAAGGCGATGCTTTTGAGGATTTTAGATGTCAATGCAAGAAGAAAGAGAAAAAATAGACAATTTTTCCCCCAAAAAATGTTCAAATTTCCAGCTGAATCATCATACAGCTTTGTGTAAACATTATTTCCATCATTACACCAACAGATGCAACAGATTGTCTTCCTTTTTCACTGTGAAGAATTATTATTTTGACCTTACAAAGCTGCATTATAATTAGAGTTAAATTAGAAAAACAATACTATTCACTAGTTTCTGTATTGCTTTTTTTCATAGAGACTTTGATAATAAACAGACAGACAATTGTTACTTCTTTTTTAGATCAATTAGACATAAATGTGAAGGGTTATTTTTGCTCTTGGACAGACACATGAGAAGCAGTTAAAAATAAACATTCAATGAAAATGTCAAACCTAGATCTCAGCACAGTGTAGGTTTATGAATGAACCCACCAGAGTCTGACTCACCACCTCTTCTGTTGAAAAACTTGTGTCGCAAAAATGAAAAGTACAGCCGTGGCTCATTCAGCAGGAAGTAATCTGTTGTTGTGAAATAGGAAGAGGGTGTATCCATGGTTACCTTTTGTCTGACCCTTTTGTAAGCAGCTGCCAACATAGATCTGAGATACACTCTTCCTCTGAACAGAAAACACTGAATAACTCTGTCATTCAAAAAACTCCCCAAGAGTCTTTGTCATTTTTGACTGGAACTGTTGCACAGTGTGTACTTGTAGTGAACCTGTTTAAGAGGAAAAATCTCAAACTAAATCTACTTTATATCGAGTATTTTCTTGTTTATACATGAACTCTGTTTCTCGTTACACACTACAGTATAGAAATGATCAACTCATCTAATTTAATAATGATGGCCCCTGTCACAACCTGGCTCAACATAGCAGTGACAAAAGAGGGAGACCACACATAGTCGGCAACATTATTCAAAGGAGTTTAATTAAATTATTAAATTAAACAGTGTTACCCCTGTGAGGAGGTCAGTGTGTATGCAGTGATGAGAGAGTGTGTGTGTGTGTGTGTGTGTGTGTGTGTGTGTGTGTGTGTGTGTGTGTGTGTGTGTGTGTGTGTGTGTGTGTGTGTGTGTGTGTGTGTGTGTGTGTGTGTGTGTGTGTGTGTGTGTGTGTGTGTGTGTGTGTGTGTGTGTGTGTGTGTGTCTGTGAATGAGTATCAAACTACAACCAAAGCACAAACAAATGTTAACAGCAGTATGCAGGAGAGAAGAGGCTGAGTAGATTGAGCAGGTCTGCTTTGTAGACTCCCAAACCAGCCAGCTCAGGTGTGCTGCATTAGAGTCCTTCCTGACTCCACCCACATCTACCTGCAATAAGGAGAACCAAAACCAGCAAAGGGAGACAAACAGGAAGAGGCCAACCTTGAGGCCGTCACACCCCTTTACGTCATCCCTTACATAATGATGAACTCCACAATATTTTGAAATCAAACTATGTTTTAACTGATGACCACTGTCTTCAATCATATTCTCAGTCACTAATTTACATCTTAAGTGCCCTTATATATTTACAATTACTTCCTAGTGTGTATTAAATTCTTCATTTACAAATTATAAACTGTGCCTGACTAGGACTCTGTCTGCAGTTTCACAAAACATGTCCTATTTAGGAACGACAAACTTATTCTGAGTAATACCACAAGCAGTCATCTAGTTGTTAGCAATCAGATCATTGTGTGAAATTCTGTGCATGCATGGCGGAGTGCTGTTCAAGGATGACTCACTGACCTGCTAAAATAGGATAAGAGAAATGAAAGTCCTGGCCAAGCAGATCACGGCACACTGGTGCGAAACAGCTAGGACATCAAGTGATCTGTAAACCCATACAGGACTCTGACATATCTTTGTTTGTGGTCATCAAGCTGTTTCTCTGTTTTAGCAACCAGATATATTGCATTTTTATTTTTATATGTGCTACAATCTATTTTCTGCTGAAGCAATAACTTCCTCATTAAAGTCAGTAATGTCTATCTTGTCAAATCAAAATGAACTAAATGAGACTCAAAAACTCCCAGTACATTTTGATGCAAATACTCAAGTACATTTTCTTTAAATGCAGTAATTGTTCTTGTTATAGAGTATTGGTGGTATAACTCAAGCTAAGTATAAGATCAGGCCCATAAAAAAATGTTGTCAGTTGCTTCAACAACCACATAAGTAGATAACATTTTATGATGGACTGGGATGTTTCGTAAGCTTAACTTGAACTTGCATTTTCTTTGCCCCGCCTCAGATAAGAAGATTGGTGAGAACAAACTGAGGGGTCAATGCTGGTTGATATTTATTTTTATGTTGGGTAAACATGCCACTCTTTCATTTATAATTCAGCCAGTGTTTTAATTCACGTACAAAAACCTGAATTGACAGAGACAGAGAGAGAGAGAGAGAGAGAGAGAGAGAGAGAGAGAGAGAGAGAGAGTTGATGCATAAATGTTCCTTCTTAAATCTTTGACAGTTTGGTGAATATTAATATATTTTTATTCTTATTAGTGTTAGAGTCGATACATACATTTAAAATTAGTTACCTTAATTTTGTTACTTGTAAATGGGAAGTATGACAAGTATAACACACAAAAAAATATATTAAAACAATATATATATCAAAAAAAAAAAAAAAAAAAAATATATATATATATTAATATATATATATATATATATATATATATATAAAACATATAATACGTTTTCTCATCTAAAATCATCCCCAGATGTTTTCCCCAAACCCTAATGAATGACAGAAAATTGCGTTTGGATAATATTTCATAGAATTCCACAAATTTTACCTTTAGTTTTCAATGAGCACAGCTATACATCTTCTACTTGAGACAAATAAAACTTCAACTTATTTTTCATTTTTCATTGATAAGTGCAAGGACAGAATTTTGAATTTGATATTAGAAGAAATCTGCATTAGCTTTATTTTACTGTTTTTAATTCAATGTATGAGATGCAGTTGTCTTGTTGCCATTTCATGATTTAAAAAATAAAATAATCGAACTTTATTCTTATTCTTTTATATGTATCTCTTCTAATGCTTCTTATTTCTTTTATATCATTTTTGCTTTATCTCCTTTTTTATCCCTTTTTCTAGTTTTTCTTTTTTTCTTTCTCATTTCTTTTTTTTTAAATTGCTGTTTATTGTTGTTTACTTCTTCCTGCTTATTTATTTGACTGCTTTTAATTACTTCTACCCGTTCTCCTCTGTAAATTAGACTATATAATTGCACGTATTCACCATTAAGTGGCTGACGTGAAACTGAAGATGACTACAACTCCCAGCATCTCGCTGGTTAACGGAAGTGGGGACCGCTGGCAGATGGTTGCCTCGTTTGATAATCGCGTTACACACCGACTGAAGACCAAGACGGGCGGTCATAGAGGCTATAGTTTAAATTCGGGCTGTAAAAAAAAGAACACCGCCCTCCGGGAAATGCAGTGACGTCGAGTAAACGTAACGTCGCGTAAACGACGTGTTACTGTTGACGACCAACCACCGCGTCGACGTGCGAGTTGTCATGGTTGTTTTGTGGCTGTTGAACATAGCTTAGCATAGTTAGTTTATAATAAAGCGGGATTTAACGTGACCTATACGTCAATGAAACCTCTTGACTCAGACGAGGAGGAAGAGGAGCAGCTGGGGGCTTATCATAAGGAGCTGAGACGTACGTTGATGTTCTATACTGCTAAATTTGCTAACTAGAGAGTCAAGCACACAATGGATAAACGTGTAATATAAATGCGAGGTTCAACTTTGATGTTTTCAAAGTACTTGAGTTTTAACCATTGAGCTGTGTCTTTAAATCTGATACCAAGAGGAAAGGGCAGGACATGTCACTTCCACCTGTTGCTCAGTCAGCCTGTCCTGCAAATAAATCCTGATAGGCTACTTTTTCAGAATAAGTCATTCTTTGGTGTCAAACTCAAATTTCAGATTGCTAACACAACTCATAATCCCTGACGTATTTCCAAAGCAAAAGCCACAACAATTTTCCTGCACTTGAAGCCAACTGCATGACTTCAGAAGTGACATCACATCACACGTTTAGTTTTTTTTTAAACTGTTTTAATGTCAACCACACCTGTGCTTGTGTTTTTGTGTTTTTGCCTGCACAAAGCTGATATCGATTTGATGTTAATTATGTATTTGATAACTTCTGCATTAATAATATTAGCAATAATATTAGAGAATGAAATATAATATAAAATATATTTAATTAATATTTACGGTCTATGGTCTCCACTAATTCCGTTTTATTAATTTATTGTTTTTGGAAAAGTTGGCTGTCCAATCTTTTAATTGTTTAATTTAGCAAAAATCAACATCCTGCGTCTTTATCCGTCATGGGCCGCAGCAATAATATATACTGTTGGACACTGGTGTCTATCTGTATTTCCTTCAGAGCGAGCCAACCAGAGCATACAGCAGCTAAGCAGTACTTTAGATCCGCTATCACCCGATGGAGCAGAGGTGGAAGGACCCAGAGGCAGTGATGGCAAAATCTTCACCGCCATGTCCGAAGACGAAACGGTTGCATGGAGCCAAAAGACACAGAGTGAAGCAGGTGACTTAGCAAAAAAGCTGTTTGACTTCTGCCTGAAAAAGATTATGTATTGCAGTACCTGAGGATTTCCTTACTCATTATCTTGTCATGTAAAATGCTCATGCTGTGTGTGTGTGTGTGTGTGTGTGTGTGTGTGTGTGTGTGTGTGTGTGTGTGTGTGTGTGTGTGTGTGTGTGTGTGTGTGTGTGTGTGTGTGTGTGTGTGTGTGTGTGTCATTTGCAATTTTTAGTTAATCAGCTGAAGAGCATCTTACTGAAGCAGTGCAAAGATATTCCTTCTTCTCTCTCACCTTCAAAGAAACATTCTCCATCCAAGGTAGAGCATGCAAGCCAATATTTGGCTAAATATAAATTAGACCTAAGGAAAGCATATTACAGAATCATTTTTAAAGCTACTTTACATTTCCATAGTTAAACGTCATAAATCATCCAGTCAATTTTTTATGATATCATTCATTTGCCTCTCATTCTGCTGCTTTTTGCCACATTTTTAATTATCACTCTACTTTCTTCTGTTAGAGGACACAGCAGGAAGGAAGATGCAGTTTACCTGCCTTTCAGGATTTGGTCCCAATTCACAACCAGTCAGAGTACATCCAGCACCTGGAAGCTGAGGTCAAATTCTGCCAGGTATGTAAGCAAATGAATGTGTGTCTGTGTGTTCTTTGTGTGTATTGATTTTTATTTATTTATGTGGGGCTGATTTGGATAGATTTTAAATATTTCCTCATCTAACTTTAGGAGGAGCTGCAGGGTCTGAAACAGCGGATCAGAGTGGTGGTGGTGGAGAATGAGAAGTTGCATTCAGAACTCAAATCCAAAGCTGTGGATGATTCTCTGAAAGACTATACCATTGGAAACGCCACGGTAATGTCTGTGTGTGAATATCAGATGTTTTAAGTTGTATTGGTTGTGGTACTGTTTGTAATGTATATACATTTTAACAATTCTAAAATTCTACAATTCACTTAGCAGATGCTTTTATCCAAAGCGACATTTAACATCATACATTAGGACACAGAGCATTATTCATGTATAATGAATTGATAGGACAACTGCCGAGAGACAGGGAATGTGGGAAGGAGAGAGTGGAGCAGAAATGCATCATAGGGCCAAGACTGGGAGTCGAAACATTGGTCGAGCTAGAGCCCCTGAAAAAGGGGCACCTGCTCTACAGACTGACCTAAAACTTACATTGTTTAAATGAATGATCTTCTTGGGAAAAGTGGCTCAGAATCTGTCCTGATGTGTTCTTTAGATGAACGAGAGTTTGGCAGCCAATACAGGCCACCGTGTGCTGCAGAAAGCAGAACACACCACATTGAAAAACGAACTGGTAAGGATGATGGATTTGTTCTCTCCTCTACTCTTGTTACTGCCCCCTTCTCCTCCTCCATCTCCAGTCCTCATGGTTCAAAGCAGCCATCACATTTCTTCAATATCATTTTTTTGTGTTGTGTGTTTCTAGACAAGAAAAGCTGGACTGATTCTCTGTAGAAAATATGAAATAGTTTTTGTTTTTCGGTTGTTAAAGGAATACCATTTGGATCATAATGTACTATGCAATTAGCTGCACTTTACTTCCAGTGAAATACTGATATTTCAAGATGCAAAAAAAACACCAAACCAAAAGCAATATATACATGAATGTCTCCAACATATTTTTATGGAAAAATGTACTGATTCACTGTTTTTCTAAAGTTCTTACCCTGTTGTTAAATGTATTTGTTCACCAGGAACAATTGAAAGTGATCTACCAGGCCCAGATTGAGAGCTTAGAGGCTCAAGTCATCTCCCTCAGGTCAGTGTCACTCCCATCTTTTTTAAACTCAATTTTATGCGTCAGCATGAGAAGAGCAATGCTTCTTTCCCTCCCTGACCCATTTTCTCTGTTTTTTTTTCATTTTCATCTTTTGCTTCCATCCTCAGGAAGGATCTGTCGATCAGTCAGAAGGAGTGTGAAGAGGTCAGGGTTCGTCTGAGACACAGGGAGAAACAGGCTGCAGATAAACAGAGATCTGACAGGGCCCCACATGTTGAAGGACTGTGTCTGAATTGTGCACAGCATGAGGCTGTGTTGGCTGGGACTCACACAAATCTGCATTTCCAGGCTATTGACAGGCTCACAAAGTCAGTGATAATATTAACTTGTACCCAAATACTTTCACTTTTAAAACCAAGTTAGCCACAGTGTTCCTGGTGATATAAAAATAATTACCTTCTTGTGTGATGTGATTTTTACACTTGTCGTGCACTCTCTTGTTTGTCAAACTCTTAGGGAGCGTGATGAATTACTGGTGGCTCTGCGGACCGTGCGAGCTAGTCAGCAGGAGGCGCAACAGAGGGAGTGGTCAGCCTGTCTCCAGGTCAAACAGGCTGTGGAGATGGCGGAAGAAGCAAATCTGTACAAAGCTAGGGTAAGAGAAGCCGTTGTACACACCATTCTTCTATTTGCTTAAAATAATATATTTACATTATTTCCACTTCTACATTTTGTTTCCACTTCATACTGTGACCTGTTACCTCCTGCAAACCCTTTTTTATCTGTCTGTATGCATGCAGGTGGAGGTGCAGTATCAGCAAATTTCAAGGGAGCTCGCTCGCCAGAGGGAACAACGAGAAGAAGAAGCACAGGCTTTGCAGAAGAGACTGGCTGAGGCCAGAGAGGAGGGTCGAGCTGAGGCTCGCAAACAGAAAGAGGAGCTGGCACATACAGTAAATGATATTATACATATGATGATGATACATCATAATGATACAGTTTGATTTAATCCCTTTCTTTATGTGTAGAGAACTTTTGTGCATGTATTTAGATACAGCATTGTACTTAAATGGTGTTTGAGAAAACCATGATTATCGTTCAGAAGTTGATATTACTTTACTTTACGTTGATATTGACATTGTTTCATGAATAGTGGCAGTTCTATTAGAAGCCTTATAAAGTGTCTGATGTTAGTGATTCAATTTTAGAATCTAAATGCCGAAATAAAACTTGCTTGTGGGTCTGTTCTTTCAGTTGTCCAGCCTCTCCCAGCAAGTTGCTGAGTTGGAAGGCCAGCTCGACAGAGCTCAAAGAGATAAGAGCTCGCTGACCAATCAGCTGGAAGATACTCTTCATAAACTAACCAGTCAGGAACAGGACAATACTAAGGTATACTGTTGCCATTGTGCTACCAAATCTTTGTTTTTTTTTACTCATTGTTGCTTAAGTTGCCTTAAGCAATTTGAATAAACATAGTTCAATACAACTTGTTAATAAGGCTTTTTATGGTTCACCAGAAAACAGCTGCAGGACTGCATAGAAGACTGAAATACACTTTTGCTGCAAGAGCAGCATCTAAAAAAACATGACTTACTTTAAAGGTGCAAGTTCAGTTCACGTCTGCATCTTTTAATTGCAATGCATTTGTTAAGCCACTAGATGGCAGCAAAGGTTAATCTATTTATGTTTTAAAATGTGGCCTTTGCTACGGTAAATTCAACATAACTAAATTAAATAACTGAGTTTCATGTGAAGAGAATTATACACGTTTAAATAATATTATGTTGTAAATCTATGGGTGTATGTGGGGAAATGGAAGTTAAGTAGTGACAATTTTGCCCAGTAGTCAGCAAAGTTGTGCATGTCCTGCTTAAGTGTCTTGACCACACAGTATTAATAACTTACTGACGATAGTTGGGCCCTGATGTTTGATACATATTGAGAGAAATGACCAAACACATTTTCAGTGTCACAGAGTCACAACATTAAAATAAGTGGTGTTTTTTTACTTGCTCCAATTTGTATTATTTGTACAAGCTATGATGATAAAAGTAAAAAAAGCACATACAATAGAAACTTAAATTACTTTCAGTTATAATATAGATAGTAGAATAGTATTTTATTCACTTATTTGAGTGCTTTCAGGAGGAAGGTGTTACTCATATACTGTATTTAGATCATTCAAATATTAAATAAATAGCACAGTCTGACTAAATTTAAATATCTGCCAAGATAAGGAAAGGGAAAGGTGATAAAAAATATGTTCTCGTGGTGAAGGAAAAGGGAAAAGACAGAATTAACTTTTGGTTTATCAAAGGACTTTCTGTTTTTAATTGTTGCTCATCATCTCTAGGTGTGTGTGGATCTACGTTATCTGCTCAGCCAAGCCCAGCTGAAGAAAGAGGAGACAGAGAGAGAACTCAGAGAGATCAAAACCAAGACCAGCAGACAAATGGAAAAGGCTGCACAGGTACAGTATATCAGCTTTTCATCCATTAGTTAGTGTCAATTTTTCAGATCCATTGGACTATATCAGTTGTTTTCTTAGATAGCGAGTTGTACTGTCAGAAAAGTCTTTCTTTATTAGGATCCCCATTAGCACCAGCTTGTGCATTATTCTTCCTGGGGTCCAAACCACATACAATCATACTTACTTATACACAAATCATTTAGTGGGAAGTCAGAATTTTATACTGAAGTTTAAGAAATAAAATCAAGAACTCCTAAAATATTTTTTTATCATTAACAGTTCGACCAAGTGTCAGTTGGCTGATAAAAATAATTAGTAAATATGCTGTGCAATAGAGAAAGACATCACAGTTACACTTTTAAATTACACACGGTCTGTAGAGTGCCTCATAAATTGTTTTCAGACTTGCACTCCTTAAAATTTCTAGAAAAATTTGGACAGCTTGTCACTGAAATCTTCCTGTGTGTTCACACATATCCTTCAAAGCGGGAGACTTTAATGTCAGACGGAGTTAGTTTCTCTAAGCGCATAAGGTGGGTTGTTTTGAAAGATTTCCTCACCTCCTCTTCGCTCTCTCTGACCATCTCTGCGGGACAGGAAGTGGAAAGGCTGAGCTCAGAGCTGGTTGGCTGTCAGAGGCATCTGGAGGCTGTCCAAAAGGACGGGAGCCAATGGCAGGCTGAAGTCCTGAGCCTAGCAGAACAGCTGGCAAATGCCCAGCGCCAACTGCACCTCACCAGGTAGTACCTAATCCTATTATACATGCCACCACACTCACATGTACACACACACAAACACACACACAGCACTCCCCTCTGCCCAGCTCCTGCCCAGCTCAGCCCAGTCCTGTCCAGTTCAGACCAGCACACCAACTGTACCGCACCAGGTAACAGCTAATCCTATTATACAAACCACACACACACATAAACACACATAAACACACATGCGCACCGCTGTGCCATGGTCCCGGTACCAACTGGACCTCACCAGGTCACCTCTAATCCTGTTAAGCATGCCACAACATAATGCAACAAACACACTAGCACACTTGCACACACAAACACAGTGCCTGGTCTTTGCCACCAGGCCAGTGCCCAGCCCAGCAACAGCTCCAGCAGAGCCAAAATGACGCCAGAGCCCTTCTTCTGTCACACACACACACACACACACACACACACACACACACACACACACACACACACACACACACATATATATAAAAAGGGTGGCTGATGGTCACTGGACAGCCTGGCCTCGGTGCCACCTGCCAGTGCCCTGCACCCCTTCTCACGACAGGCGCTACCGGCTTCCCTCCCTCCTACCTCCATATTCTTTCCTTTTCATCCTATGTCTGCATCTTTCTATCTTACTTTTCCTCTCAGTTTTCTGTATCAGTTGGTATGCTCTTCTATTTATCCCACCTGTTCATACACTCCACTATGATATATTTCGCTTGCAATTCTCACCTCTAGCACTTAGCTGTCCATCCTTTTATCCTCTTAACATTTCCTTTCCCCTTTTTTTCCTTCCTCTCTTTGCCGTAATTCTCCTTTTTTCCTTCCACTCTTTGCCGTATTTCTCCTTTTTTCCTTCCTCTCTTTGGCGTAATTCTCCTTTTTTTCCCACCTTTCTTTTACATTCCTCCCTTTTCTTTCCTTCTCTTCCCTTTCCCCGGCATCCGCTGGCTGCAGGTCCCCTCAACACCAGCCACTGCCACACTGCCAGGGCCATGCCAGCCCATGCCAGCCGCCCAGGGCACTGTCTCACCCCCGCTGCCCTCAGCCGAGGTGTCTGAGATGGGCACAGATGTGGCGGCGGTGCCCTGTGGTGCTTGAGGCTGCGGGATGCAAGTTTGTGTAATCGGCATGTGTGTGTTTGTCCGTTGGCTTGGCAATGTGTGTGTATGTGTCCACTGCAGCCCCTGGCTTGATCTGTGTTTAAGTGTGTTTGTCTATCAGCTGGCCAGCGCTAATACACAAGCTGCAAGCCGAGCAGTCGTGTGTTTTAGGGGATGAGGCTCGGGCTGTGTGTGTGTGTGTGTGTGTGTGTGTGTGTGTGTGTGTGTGTGTGTGTGTGTGTGTGTGTGTGTGTGTGTGTGTGTGTGTGTGTGTGTGTGTGTCTGTGTGTGTGTGTGTGTGTGTGTGTGTGTGTGTGTGTGTGTGTGTGTTCGCAGCCAGCTGTGGAGAATGACATGCATATTAATATGGCAACATGATGACTTTGACCTGTACGAGAGGAGCCACTGGACGAAACCATTTAACTGCCATGTGTGCGGGTGTATGTGCATGAAAGAGTTTATAGTTTTATCTCTCTGCAGATGCTTACTGGGTGTTTGACAGCTGTTGACTTGGCCGAGCATGTAGCCATTCAAATTCAATTTTTGGCATTTATTGGTAAAACAATTTCTGACACTGATATTTTATCCGTAGTTTCTTGTCCTGCTTCAGAGAAAAGTCAAGTCTGAGTTTTATAAAATCAAATTTAACGTCAAACTTAGGGTTTAAACTTAAACTTTAAACTTTTAAATCATAGTTGTGTTCAATAAATTAAATAGCAGATACAGCACAGGAACTACTTTGAAAAGGCTTGCATGTTGTGTCCCAGGGAGAGCCTGTAATGTTTTATAAAATAGAGTCTGCAGGCCTCCAATTCTATGGCGCTTATTTTGCTAAGTGGAAGGGTTGCATTAAGTTTAAAAAACAAACAAACATATCTTTAAGTGTCCGAAAAAGTATCTTTAAATCTGTGAAGTAATGTCTTCATGTACTATTGGTACATGAAGACACAGAAAGGAATTCCTGATTTAGATCCACCTTAAGCAATATGCATATAGACACATCTCTGAATAAAAAGGTATGGTTGCAATATTAGTGCAAAACTAAGTGAATTTACAAAAGGGAAATTGCATGACTGTTACTTCCAGTCTTGATTCAGTATTTCTGAACATTTCAAAGTGGAGATGACTTTAATAGATTATGTATGACTCACGATTTGGGTTGACATTTTAGATTAGTTAGAACACTTCCGGAAATGTGAAAATTGCTTAAAAACCCAAATATTTGATTGTGAAAGCAAAGAGTCCTCACACATCAAGGACTCTATCCATGTTGATGTTTGTCTTTAAACATCAGAACATAGATATAAAAATCATACATTAAAACCCAGCACTGTGTCATCAAACGTTTTGAATGTCATAGGAAGAAGGACAGTTTCAGCTGGTCAGGTTACCAGTTAACTCAAACTATTTTACCCACCAGTGTGTGTTTGCAGAGATTAAAAGATCCGACTTTACAGTATGTTTTTGATAATGAAGGAGGACATCTCACAAAACAGGACAACTTTTATTTTTGGAGCAGCTTGTAAAGCAAGCATCAACTTAAAACACCCACAACCACACACATCCACATGTCACAGACACACCTGCTGAGCTTTGGTCACAGCCTTTGGACGGCCTCAGGTCAGGGCTACGTTTGGAATTTTTCCCTTTTTTCCTCACTCGTCATGTTCTCTTTCCCTTTTTTTTCCCCCTGCTGTTACAAACTTAACAAATAAAACATTGAGTGAGTCTCCCTATGCTCTCCCTCCCTCTCTTCCCTCTCTCTCTCCCTCTCTCTCTCTCTATCTGTTGTCCTTCTGGGGTTATTCCGAGCTGCATGTAGTTCATTCGTAGTCATGCCTCTGTTTGCCCTCTCTTGTTGTATACTACAGAGCCATGCAAAGTCTTTGTAGTTGCTGTGTTCTGCTCTGTGTTACCGTTTGTGTGTGTTGATAGAAAGAGTGTGAGATTCACAGTAGCGAGGCTGGAAGGCGTTTGAATGACCAGCCTTGGAAGGCAGCTCTTTGATTTTGTCCCTGCAACTTGCTTACTCCCCTCTTTCATTCTGTCCTCCTCTTGTGGCCCAAATGATCACAGCCCACCTTCAAACAGGGGACATGAAGCACAAATAGCCTCTGCTTGATTTTGGATAGCCCTACCTTCCTTCTGATTAACATATACGTTGTATGCACACACACACACACACACACACACACACACACACACACACACACACACTTGTTTGTACAACTGCACGATTGGAAATGTGCACAGTGATACTCACATCAGTCCAATCCACATGCCTGTACACACAGACACAAACACACACTCACACACACAGATGCATCCACGCATCCGGGGTCCCATGGCGGCTGGTGTGCTGCGCTGCGCTCCAGGATTGGATCATCAGCCAGCTGTGAGTTGGACAGCCCAGGATCCGTCCTAATCCCCACCACTCTGTTCACATCCCTCTCATGCACACACACACAAACACACATACACACTACAGTCCCGGCCCCAGCCCAGCAGAGGGCTTTACCAAGTTTGTTTGTTTGTTTGCTCCTGTCTTTCTTCACTTTCTTTCTTTTCTTCTTTCCTTGTCTCCATCCGGCCTCATCTCTCCCTGTGTTTTGATCACAGATCCCAAAGGCCACAGTGAAAACTGCCCAGCATAACTTCTGTCTCGATACATGCCAGAGAGGCGTGAATGGGTAGATGTGTGTTTGCATGTGTTATTGTATCTGTGGATTGTTGAGACCTGCGTGCCTGCTTTCCAGTTTGGACAAGTCTGTCTGGTCTGTGATTCACCAAATCTTCCATCACTTCTATTATCCCTATGAAATCAAATATCCATGTTCATGAGGATGCTTGCCTGAAGCTGAAGATATTTGTCAACTGAAAACAGTTACTCTGAAAAGTTAACTTGCTGTCTTTCGCTCTCCTTGAACTTGAGACTGTCCATTTCCAAGCCAGAAAATCAGTTGATTGATATGAGGTTTTACTTTACACACATGAAAAAAAAAAAAAAAAAAATTCTAGGGGTAGAGGTAGATAGTTTAAGCTAGTATTCGACAATATGTTTGATGTTGTTGATATTAAACTGTTATCTAAATATATTTTTTCGGGGGTGGTGGACAAATCTGCTATGCTGAAAGCAAAAAAAGTAAAACTAAGAACTAAATGTTTAAGAGAAAAACAAGGAGACTGCACCTTGTTTAAAACAGTTGAACAGTGTCCTTCTTCTGCATGATCTTCTGAACCATAGTTGTGAGAATGGTTGTTTCTTTAGGCTTAGCCTTATTCTAGGGTTAGGGTTAGCTTTAACCTGGCTCATAGATGCTAAGTAGTTGACTATCTACTGACTACACGAACCATAGTTATGTATTGTGATAAAATTGCATTACGCTTTTCTCAACCACTGCAGCAGTTCTGGAACCCAATACAGGTATCATTATGCTTTGCTCTGGATTTAATCACATGCTTGTAGGTGCATGAGAAGCAGCAGAGATTGTTTTGACTCAAGCTGTAGAGGAAGCTATTGGTCCAGTAAAGGTCTCAAGTTTAAGGTTAGCCCAAGGGGACTGCTCCCCCATCTTCCACTGAAGGCAGAGTCTAAAATTGACCAAATTATGTTTTTTTTTTTTACAAACATATTTTTATATATATTTATAACATTTTGTAAGGTTTTGGAAAACACATAACAATACAATGACATCCTACAAGTTTCCGATTAAGCCACCCATCCAACCCCTCCCCCTGCCACTCCACCCCCACAATGACCAAATGATGGGTTTAAATTCAACTTCTCCTATGAATCAGAAAAAAACCAATTAAAGAGGTACAGGTATTTGATTTAAAAGATAGAGGTATTCAGAAAGTATCCAACTTTTGAGACACCAGAAAATATCTAGAACATGTCCTCTTTCTGATCTGTGGGTGAGGAAGTTGAGACTGCAGCCTAACAGGTTAATCATTGTAATAGATGTGTTACTTTGTTTAAGAACTGATTGCATCAGATTCTGAAACAGTTCTATTGGCCATGTATGTAGGCACATGCAAGGAATTTGAGTCCGGTTTTACATTCCTGTCAGTGAACAGGCCAACAGAATTTTACATTACACAGAATATACAGAGACCATCAACACAGTACTAAATACTAAATGGGGCCATCAGTTAGAGAAAACAAGTTATTGACTGATTGCTAATGTATATGTCTATGTTGATAAGTCAGTGGGTGAAAAAGAGGCAGGCAGAAACAACAAGAGCATTCTGATGTCTTTCTGTGACCCTGAAATTAGAAGATGGATGCTGAGAAGCGGAGAATTAAAAAGCTCAAGACCAACCGCTGTGACTTTTAAATACAAAGTTTCCCAAACTCTATTAAACATGTCACGCTGCTGCTCCCTATCGCTGTACGTCTACCTAGCTCTCTCTCTCTTTTTCCTCCCCGCAGTTGTCGATTGTGATAGCAAGGTCTGGAAAGGCGGTGAACGGAATCTGTGTGTGTGTGTCAGGGCGGAGAAGTGTAAATGAGGAAGGTGAGGCAACAGATGCCGCGTCCCGCCAGAGGCTCGCTTTGAGCAGGGAGTGAAATCTGGGCGCGACAAAACTGCTGCAAACCAACTCGGCGGGAGGCCCTTGTCCAATCACGGCCCGGAATAAAAGGGCCGGGGCGCCATGCAGGCTGAAGTCACTCAGGAGAGGTGGGGGCCGTAATGAACCTTCAAGTGCTGCCAGCGAGCACACACTCACACACACTTTAGCACAGCATCTTTCTTTCTACCTGGCATTAGCAGTGTCACAACTGTCACCGCACACATGCACGCACACAACCTCTAAAGCAACTGCGTGCATGACTTTTTGTGTGTTTGTGAACACATCCATTTACAGGCTTGTGTCATGACGTTTGTGAGCGTGCGGTTAGATGAGTCTGTGTGCATGCCTTTGTGTTGAGTGTTGATACCTTTGGGCTACACCTGTGTCTGTGAAGTTTGATGTGTGTGTCTCTGTGTGGCAGCAGCGGGGCAGTGCCAGGTATGAGGCTTGCTGTGTGATTTTGTGTCTTTGCGCTTGTGTTTGTGTGTGTGTGTGTGCTCGTCTGGTCGGCAGCCATGTTGTTGGGTAGCAGATGGCACCATGGTTGGCAGGGGAGGGGCTGCTTAGCACAACTAATCAGACAGTTACGGATAGGGCAGCTGGGAGGGCCGTTGGCCAGCCATGTGTGTTTGTGTGCGCGTGTCGATGTGTGTGTGTATGTGTGTACCACAGAGTGCCATGATGTTGACAGTGGTGGGCCTGTTGGCCCGGTGACGAGACCTTGCCGCGTTCTTCTCTCCTCGCTGTCGGAGTGCCCTATCTGCCATCCTGCCTTCTCACCTCTCTCTCTCTCTCTCTCTCTTGCACTCTTGCTGTCTCTCTTGCTCAATCTGTTGAGATCTTCCCCGTCTTTTATCTTTCTTCAGTTCCTTTGACTCTCCGTCTTCTTTTGTCTGTCTGTCAAACTCTATGACTCTCTGCTGCATCTCTACTTCTCCAGTCTTTAATTGTTCATTTTCGAAGTTTCAGTTGTTGTGACTGTAATTAAAAGGGATGTGCATGTGTACAGACATAGAGTAATGGAAGTTATTTTAGTAAAGTTTATAAGCCTCCTAGTAATAAGTCTGCAAGAGGTTGTAGTGAGCAGGTATGTTAACAGAGCGGGGAAATAGTCCAGAACATTTACCTCAGTGAATTACAGAGTACAGAAATGAAGTGTAAAACTTGATGTCAAGACAACAACAAAAAAGTAAACTGTGCCACTTTGAACATGAAGGTCACAGTGGCAAATAAAAAAACGCAGCAGTAAATAAAGAGGTGGTGTGTAAACCCAGAATCCGACACCCAGAAAGACTCCACAATGGTGACTCAGTGAGAGCATCGTTGCAAGAGATAATCTCCCTCTGTGTGATGCATATGTGAAATGCAAGTACCTTAAAACATCAGGTCCTGAATATCCTGACATTATCTAAAATAATGTCAAGAGTGCTTGTGTGAAAAGTGCTTAAAAAACATGCCTTAAATTGTGTGTTGCCTTGTAAGCAGATAAGACTTCTATCTTGGAACCGTAATTTTATTTATTTATTTTTTTTACAATTTACCGTACCCGTTATACTTATACTGTACCCATCAAGATGTCTTTACCTCTTTTGATGACGAGTAAGTAAAACTGTACTTTTATACATTTTTGTGGCATCGCCCCAAGATGACCTACCAATGTCAATTGTCCTCTACTATTTCCTCTGGCAGAAAGCTGCAAGGAGACAAGAAACTTTTTATTTCTCAAAGTCCATCACCCATTTGTCTATCATATCACAACCTGGAACATCCTAAACTCACTTATTGTCACTAGAAATATAATCGAGAATAAAGTATACATAGTATGAATACAACAGTGGAGAATCCCACACAATAAGTACTGGGATTATTAGACAGAGCTGTTATATTCTGTCCGTCCTGCAGACTGGAAAAGGGTAGAATAGACAGATCGCTGACTGGGGGACCCCAGGCAAGATGGAGGCAAATCTGTCGGCTACAACTGTTGTCACCCCAGCCAAGTGTGCCCTGGGACACTGGCCTACATACACACACTACTCCTGCTGGAGAACAGAGAATGAACGGGCGAGCACCAAGCCTCTGCCATCACTCGACAAACAACTCTTCACCTCTTCTACAGAACGCTTGTCTTTTTGTACCTCTTATAGAGTACACACATCAGTCCACATCTTCTAACTATGCACATACCCAATGGATTTTGGAATATCACAAGATAATAGAACATGTTGGAGCTGCTTGTTTGAGTTTTGGACAACAGTTTTACATCCGTTTTATTTAAGGGGACTGCATTGTTTGTTATTGTGACCAAATTTGTGTGTTTCGTGTCAGTCATTCATCTGGTCAACTTTTGTGCCTTCACAAACCCCTGCTGTGAGGGTGGCACTCTACATTGTGCCCACTGCCCATCAGGCACAGCTTTTATCCAACATGACAGAACCTCTCTCTGCTCTGCCTTTACCCCCATTTCTCTCTTTTACCTGATTGATCTGTTCGTTTTATCTTGTCGTCCTCTTCATGTTTAGCCTTCATATAGCTACTCTTTGTTCTCTTTTTTTTCCACTCTTGCCTTCAATCCATCCCCTTTCTCCCTGTCTGTGTGGGCACAGCAGAACCAAACAGCGTCACAAAAGGTAGAACAGCAGTGCCCCCATCAGTAGATTGTTTCAGGAGGTGAACACAGAGGCAGGAGCATAAGACAGCAGGGAGGGGGAAAAGATGCGTAAAGGTGGCAGCAGAGTAGAGATGCTTTTGAAGGTACTGGAGTAATATCAAAAAAGAGTTAAAGGGCAGTTATGGAGAAAACTGTTTTATTTTAGAAAAAGATGTGATTACAGATGGAGAGAGGGTCTTTAAAGGCTTGTATAGACTTGTACATAAAGCAATTCAGTGGTAAGGATTCAAGTTGAGTTTTATTATTTTTAGGGCATATGATTACTTTTTTAACCTGCTGCATTTTGTTATATTCATGCAAATTGTTTTACATATAAACTGCAAAGCTATATTTATGCATATTAATGTGCTACTCATGTGTTAATCGGTTTGAAAGACACTAGCTATGTTTACATGGACACAAATAATTGGAATAAAAACCTAATCAGAATGAAAATCCTTCATATACACACGTAGATCAGAAGAGACTGATCCGATCCAGCTCATTCGGAAAGCACTTTAAGTCTGAATGAGAGGGGTGGTTTATGGTGACCTTTGTTCAGATAAATATCCATGTACACCCTTGATCTGATTGTGTTTTACTGGTTGGGGTAAAATTGTTCTTACTGCGGATTCTTCCCCTTTCGTCAATTGCACATGTCTGAGGGTCCTGCAGACTTGCACTCTCCCCTGTTTATTGGTAAAGAGCAATTATGTTCTGCTAAACTTGAAGCTTAATTAGGAGGAGAAGATGTAAACAATGTGAGAAAAGGATGAAACACGCATCCAAAAATCCCAGACACGAGAGAGGAGAATGAAATCGATGGCGCACAGCGAGCGGGAGAGTAGAGGAGCAACATGTGGAGACGTGCAGCCGGAGTCAACTTGCATGGCCGCTCTGGCATGCTTACCAAAAAACTTGACCGGAAATAATAACAGAGGAATCAATACACAGAGAAGGGCTTGAATTCTGCATAAGTAAGAATTTTCCTCAAGAGAAAAGCTGTGACACATACCCTTTGACAGAAACACGTGCCTGACGTACCAAAGAACCGAGATCAATTTCAAGTTAAAGCACATTTGTATTGATCTTAACAGGAAGTAACAGCTTTTTTGTGGCTGCTATTTCGGGTCACTTTAGACAGGCCAGACAGCTCTACGCATGTCAAAATGGTTTTATTCTGATTAAATGCATGATGCATGGACATGCACGTCATAATCGGATCACTTTATTTAGCTTCCATGTAAACTGTGAAGTTGTGACGAAAAATTGGCTCATGTAAACTTAGCTACTGACATGACCCTGATGGTGGTACTATAAGACTAGCCTGTTGGTAAGTTGATGTTAATGAAGACACAAAAGAAGGAAAGAGAAGGGGGAATATGACAGTTGTGGATAGAAGCGTGTTTAAGAGAGAAGAGGAGGAAGTTTAAGTTGCAGAAACAAGTTTGTAGCAATGACATTCAGGCGGCAGATCAGGGCAGAGGACAAAAGCAGGGAGGCCGGTATGTATATGAAGGCCAGCACCGGATGGGCACAAGCCCCCCTACAGTCCCATCTCCATCCCGAGTCCCCCCACCCTGCTGAGTTAAAAAATGCCTCTCTTTGTTATCAACCTCAATAACTAGCTACCCCTCTCTCTCTAGGCATCTGATCTGATGGCCCAGGAGCCAAAAGAGGAGAGGAGAGGACTGCAGAGGGTCTGTGAGAGATTTAAAAAAAAAAAAAAGAGCTTGGGAAGTAAAGTTTAGTTGTAATAGACGATTTCACAGAAGATGACTTGGACGAGTAGGAGACGAGAGAGAGATGCTGCTTGTTTCTTCCTGCCAGTTGCCCTAAAGCTCATAACGGTGTGTGAAGGCTGAGGGGCATTTTGAACGACATCAGGTGTGTCTTATGTGTTAAGTGAATTCAAACACAGGTGACAGAACACTCCCTATGGTACCAGCTATTAGTTTGCACACCTTTATTTCACCTTTATTTTCACCTTTATTTCACTGCTTTGCTTTGATCCTCATCTGAAACTAACTCTAAAAGCCCTCCATTTTTGTTTTTTTAAGAACAAATGCATGCAAGTCAAAATATTTGATTGCACTCTGAGAAGTTTTTTTTTAACTTATTATGAAACAGACGGAATTTTTAATCGCTCCCCTGCGGACAAATAACCTTTTTTGTTTTTGAATTGAATTGAAGTAAAAACGGATGCATCTATGTGACATACAGAAGCAAGAAGAGCCACTGAAAGAATATTCAATATGTCTTTATAGTTGCTAAATGCCTGTCAATGTTGCTACCTGTCCTACGTAGCATTTTACAGCACGCTGTCGAACAAGCTTTTTTAAAATTTCCACAGCAGACGTAGACATCGAGCATTGAGTTAAAATCGAAAAGATTTTACATTAAAGAATACTAAACAAGCATATACAGTGAAGAGATAAGACTCTTGTTCCACAGGGACCACCAATGTAGACACAAAGTAAAATGTTCTGCCCACTTTGATTACAATTAGAATTTTAAACCTTTTTTAATTATTTAGTTGTGTTTTTTTTCCCAGATCCTTCTTTCATGTTTCAATAATATAAATGTATCTGATGTCCAATTAGACACAACTGAAGGCTGGTATTCTGATTGATATAATTAATTTCAGGCAATCATTTACCTTCACAGCTGAAATCGAATCGACCCCCGGCACTGCCACATATGCTACCCACAACTATTTCTGTAGGGCACAGATTTGACTCTGACGTCGGGTCCTGGGTTTCTGGATAGGGTCAGTATGGGAGCATATTGTACGTATGCTGTGTGTTTATTTTTAAAAATCACAGATGCCTGCGCTGCCAGTCTGCTCTTCCTGTGTTAAGACCATCAGTCATCTGTGCCAATTAAGACTTTTAAACTACTTTCACTCTGTGTTGTTAGCAGAAAGGGGATGACAGAGGCCAATCGGCAGCTAATTACTTAAATTACTAAATCTAGAGCTGGATTTTTGTCTGAGGGAATGTGTGATGTGGCAGCATTTTGTTCTCGCTGAGGTTTGAGCATTTGTAGCTGTCTGTCTGTTCTTGCATGCATTTATTGGTATGTTGTTGAATATGATATTTCAGGAGAGTTATCGTCCATACTTTTCATGTCTGTGTTGAAGGAGGGGGCAAATTACATTTTCTTTAATTTAACAGTTGCAGTATTTTAGTTTGTTTCACGGCACGATTGGCTCACCACTGACCTTGGTGGCAGTGGGTTGGGGGGGGCTTAAGCGCTCCTTGAAGAAGAAAAGAGGCTTGGGCCGCCCGCTGTAAACAAAGTTGACTTGCCGACAGATGGATTGAATGACAGAGGGGCGAACTGAGCCAGGAACGGGCCTGGCAGCATTGCACTGAGCAGAGAGAGGGAGGGAGGGAGAGATAGGGAGAGATAGGGGGAGGGGGGGGGGGGAGAGAGAGAGAGAAGAGGTGGCCAACAGGAGAGGAGGTGTGAACAGGTGCAGGGCCGCTGAAGGAAGAACCAGCAGATGGAGAGAGACACAGCCAGTTTAGTTACAGGAAAAAGGGTGGGAGGGAAAAAAAGGAGGGAGGAGGGTGAGATGGAAACAGCAGAAAAAAAGAATCGGAGCAGAGATGAGAGCGCTCTGGACGGATGGATGGACAGACCGAAAGGAAGATGCGCTGGGAATGGAGTTAAAGAGCGGTGTGGCTGCATCAGGCCTGTGTTTGATGTGTTTTTTTTTTTTCCCGTAAAGCGGAGCAGCAAGATGAAGGGAGGGGGTGTCAGAAGAAAAATGTGGGGGCAGAGTGATTGACTTACATCACCCCGAGGTTCAATAAAAATGTGCTAAAACACATTGAGGTGCGTGGTACAGGAAATTGTGTGATGTCTGAAACAATTCCGATGTTTATTGTACGCAGCATCAATAATATGTGGAACAGCAAATATTCAATATGTCACTTTATTTTCTCTTTGGTGCACTCATCTTTAGTTGGCAGTGGCAGTAAGACAGGCCTACACAAGGCCTCAGTCTCGCTGCCCTTCAGCCTCTCTCACACACACACACAAGCAGGAATCTTCTTTATATTTCTACGAATCAAACTGTTGAATATTAATGTAGCCTGATTGATGCAGTCTATCATAAATAGCCGTGGACCCACTGGAAATCCTCCACAAATATGAATCATCACGAGTGTCACCATTTTTCAGAGATAAGTATATCGTAGTAATTATACAGCAAAGATTCAGTTCATCTCAGTAATATACTATCAGCATCAAGTCCCAGCATGTTATAGTTTGAGCTAAGAGGCATCTGTTGAAGGAATTGTGATTTGAATTAGTTTTTTCAAAATGATTTTTACAATATAATTCTGTGCTAACAACAATTATTTAACATTTGAAAACTCTTAAATTGTTCTTACTCGCAGTCATTCTCAGGTAATACAGAAATATACAATTGAGTGCTGATATAAATGTTACATTCAAAACAACATTCTGTGAATTATCTGATTATTATTAAGATATATAGAGAAAATCCTCGGGTAGAACAATAGGTGCAGATGGTGCGCTGTGATAGAAATAGTAATATTTGTCTCCTCCGCAACTCTTTGCAGGGATCATCAATGTCTCGAAACCATCAGTTGAACAAAGCTTGTGTGTTTGTGTGTTTGTGCTATAGGCTGCGTTTACAATCTGTTCACCTGTTTATTGCTTTCACACCTGTTATTTTGTAACACAGAAACGTTGAGAATGATTATGAATATGTATTGGTTTGAGAATGTTGAAAGTTTTTTCATATAGTTTTTTGTACCAAATTCATATAAAAAAATGTGACCCTTTAAAAAAAACTGAATGCTTTCATAGTCACACAAGTTGAGGAGAGCATCAGTCATGTTAATGTTTGCTAGTCGTTTGAAATGAAGAAATATAAAGTCCTATATATTTTCTGTGTTGTGTGTGTGTGTGTGTGTGTGCGTGCGGGCCTGTGTGTGTGTTCATATAATCAAGACTTAAGTTTGTGAGCATGTGTATCTTTGGTGATACTGTGTTTATTGGGAGAGAGTATGGTCTCCTTTAGTTTAGTCCAAACAGTGGTCAGTAGTGTCTGGCGTTGGCGAATGTCTCCAATTCCTCCAAGTCCACCGTCTGACTCCAATTTGTGCTCGTTCTCTGATAAACCGCGGCATTTGGTGGTTCTGGCGTGGGATGGCGGGTGCACCATGGGGTGCTGCAAACTCCGTGCTTGGTCAGGCCCTGGCACCCCACATCTAATGGGCAACAGCTTGAATAGTGCCCACTTAGGCAGGCACTGCCGACTGGGCCCCCTCTTCTTCCTTGCCGCTCCAGCCAGCTAGCCAGCCAGCCACCGCCTCTGCCACCTCCCACTTACCCAGCAGCCACTGTACCTGGCCGCAGCCCCAGAGCCATTCCAGCCTACCTTAGGCCGCTGGCCCATGCTGCTCTCGCCATACTTACCAAGCTGTCCTACCCTGCATCAGGCCAGGCATATACAAACAGGCCCAGCTATCCGCTAACTGGACATTCAGTCAATTGCCTCCTAGGCCCAAACAAGAGTTCCTGCCACAGGCAGCAACCCAGAGTCCATTCCCCAATTAGCTGGAAGGCAGATTATTGTCCGAGGAGAATTATCCAGCTCCAGACCCACATATTCAGCCTCTGCTCTGCCCGTTGTCCTTACCGCTTGCTCCAGGGCTTGGCTCTCCACTGACATCTCTCTTTTCTCTTTTTTTATATTGAAATTTGACAGCGCTCATCAGCAGCCATTTTGTGACAGCATTTTGAAAGTAAACAAGTTACATTGGATTGATGATACAAAATGGTGCAAGGAAAGAGGGACACAACTTAGCCTGACATGTAGCTTCAGTTTGATCATTGATGAAGCACTCAGGATCTTCTCCTTAGGATTTGAACTGTCAGGCCCCCGGTCATTGAGTTGAAACTGGTTAACACTGGAAGGTCCAGAGCCTAGTCTGTTGTTTATAACTTTATTAGGTTGTTCTTGTATATTGTTGGTTAAGTAGAGCAGCGAGACCTCACAGATGCCAAATGTGTAGCGCTCTGTGTTTTTTCCTTTTCTGTCCTCTCCTGTTTTCTTCACTCTCCTCTTCCTCACCACCTCTCTATTGCTGACTGCTGGAACTTTCTGGCGATCTGTCTGATGCTAATTGGTGGGTAAACAGGTCTGGTGTGAGTCCCCCCCCCCTCCTCCATCGCACACACACACACACACACACACACACACACACACACATAGACATACACAAATACACACGGCCCCCTGGAACCTCTTGCAGGACCAAATGGCTGGCAACGCCTGCCCGCCATCTCCCGCTGAGCCCTGGTGTGCGCTTTGGTGGCTCAGGCTGCTGTTCAAGCCCAGCGGGGGTTCATTCACTCACACACACACACGCACACACTCATATGCGTACAGACACACACAGTCTCCTTGTGTCCCCTGCACACCCGCCACCCGCTTTCACACCCCAGACAGCAGGACAGCAGGAGAACACACACACACACGAAGGAACAGACAGACGCGGTCACTTTAGAGATGCAGGCCAAGCGCTGTAGGGGAGAAAAGTTTTCACTTAAACTGGAGAATTCTCTCTTCATTAGCGCCTTTGGACTTCAGGAAGAGTTCTGTTTATTTGTTCGCTTTTTCCTGTCTTTGTAGTTTTTTCTTTTCTTTCCTTCTTTGTCTCTTCCTCTGTTGTTTGGGTACATTTGGACTTAGCTGAGTTAGAAAAGTTTGGCTCGAACAGGAGTTGAATGCATGTTTTTTAAAGACCACAGGGAGAAGCACCTACGTTTGCATCATACCTGCACAGTTTCTGTTTTAAGACAAATTAAAGCGGAGGAAAAAGTGATCCAATTGCAAGTCGGCATTGTTGTCGAACTAAGAATTTGTGTCCCAAAAAGTCATGCAGTCATCAATATGTAGACCCTGTTTATGTACATTTCTCATGTTCAAGATACGATCAACTGATTTAACCTTGCTGTAGTGTCACGTGTTCCAGCTTTAGTTTATTTTATTTAGATATAAACTGCACAGGAAACACACAAGAGGCTTCAGTTGAACAATGTCACAGAGCGGATTGATCTTTGTCTTTTATTTAAGTCTCAGAAACCAATTCTTTAGTTTTGTCCATACAGCTGAAGTGTGAAGCATTTCGATTTTAGAAACTGTTGTGCCATTAACTATTGGTGCATTAGTGCGTGTGTGTGTTTCATAGACAGCTGCAGTATCACTCAGGGGTCTTTAAGCTTCCACTGGCCCAACACTTTAACCCCCCCACACACGCCCTCCCCCGAGCCTTTCTTGTCATTGTGCTTTCTTTAATTCTGTTATTGTTAAGTGTGCACTCTCCTTCTGAGTTCTCTCTCACCTCTGTGTTCACTTCCGTCACGTGCATCGAAGCTGTCTAATTTATTTTCTGGAACCGTGTTCTGGTGGGAAGTATTAGCAGCACACTGATCTGTCGTACGCTGATCTCACTGGAGATTTTACTGTCAACCGTTAAAGCACTGATGGCCTTTCATACTAATATGGAAATGGACACTAATGCGCACAATCTTGAACATCTCACTCTGTGTCAGTGTGCATGACCAGGTTTTCAAAGCATCTCTTAGATGTACTGTTTGTGATGTGTTTATTTTTGTGATTACCTGTTTAATTATTTACATCACATATTTCACCTCTAATAGAAACACTGACAATATCAAATGCTTCAATTTACATACAATTACAAATAGTTAATCCACATGGTCCCATTATTTTTATACAAGTTTGTATGAGTTAAGCCTAAACTGCCAATAAAGATGATATGAAATGATTTGTTTTTAGACTGCAGTTGTTTCCCATGGGACTTAACTCTGAAATGTTTTTTTCATGCTTCCCCGTCAACAGAAGATTAGCTATCAGTCATCTGAAGCACCAGCTGACATTTATTTTCTAGATCAGGGGTTCCCACATTTTCGGCCTGCAACTCCAAAAATAGCGAGACATGGGACCCCCCCCCGTCCCCCGTCCCTGGAGGTGGTTAAAGCTTTTAACGTTGTGCACAGCCGGGCACACACACACACACTAATACGAATATCAAAACACTGACTCCAGAAAACACCAAAAAACACAACACCCTTCAAACCATTATAACGTTAATCTGTAAGAAAGGTTCGATACACAAGTAATCTCCTCAGATTGAAGCACTGAGTGGACATACAAAATGTAATAAAGAGACACACAGGTGATGTCTGTGTGCGTTTTTATTTGTAAAGAGCAACAGACAGCTACATTGTTGCTGACATGTGCAAACTTACATTTGATGGATTTTTTTTTTCACATTACTTTTATTTCAGTATAAATCTCACTCGAGGACTCTAGTTTTATTTTGAATTGAACTACTTTGTATACATTTAACAACAATAATGGATACAATAGGCTATTTTGAATCAATCTAAAATGTTATTTGTGTTTTGGGAGGAATCTCGAGCCCCACCTCTCGGTGTCTCCTGAACCCCCGGTGGGCCCCGATCCCCCCTGATGGAACCACTGCTCTAGAGGATTACTGATTGTACACAAACTGTCCGTACTTGTGCATATAAAAAAGCAGCATGCAATCAAATTGCAATGGTTACACTTTTTCCTAGTTCAATTTTTTTTTAAATACTTATAAACAAGGATGGTTGTGTTTTAAATGTTTGTCTTACAAACCGTTGCTTCTCCACAGACAGGACAGAGAGAGCGCAGAACGGGCTCATGGGGAGGAAATGGCGTCTGTAACTCTGGCGGCGCGGGAAAAGGAGAGAGAGCTGAATGTGCTGCTGGAGAAAACGGAGGCTGAACACCAGCTGAGAGGTCAGTTCTCCACCCACGGAGGTGCCACCAGGCTGGCTACAGCTGTAGACTGTGCCAACAATTTCTGTCCACATTTATAAAGGCCTTCTGACTTCTTTCCACCTCCCTGACTTTTAAAGAGAGGTAAGGATCTTCTGTGATGTTTATGGATGATATCAGTTTTTTTGAAAGCCTTCCTTTCCCCTCCAAAAAGAGGAACGTTTCATTAAGAGTCTAGTGTTGTGGAACATCACCCCTGATGTCCACTCGATGGAGATGCTTCAGTTGTACCTCAATTTGCTCACATCTTTTCACTTTCCAAATAATCCCTGGAAAAGTTAAGACACGGTTCACCTTCAAACCTGTCAGTCATTATCCACATGTCATTTAGAGTTGCTTTGTCAGTTTCCTTTATTTTACAAGACAAATTAATATTTTTAGGTAATTTATGAACAATTGGAAAACAGAAACTCTTTGTCGGTACTTAATCCTTTTAGAGTTGCTCCTCTCCCTGTCTTATCTTCATGCTCTCTCTGATTTATCTGAAGAGATTGTCTTTTTACAGGCAGCAGAATATGTCAACAAACAAGAAAAAGTAGTTTTGCTGAAATGCAAGAACTTAAAAAAAGGCATAAATAAAATTTCACATTAATGTCATTTGATAATCAATTCAAAATGTATCCTAAAAGAGATGATCCACTCCTGGTGTGGTGGCCACCCAATTACATGGAGACCAAACAGATAATATAACGAAACAATCATAACTGAACAGGCTTAAATATACAGAGTCAAAATAAACTAGGAATGTCTTTATGTTATTCTCGAGGACACTTCAGCGGGGTGGATTTCTGCTCGAACCAGGTCATGAACCTGCATCGTCCAGTTAAAAGCATAATTTTCCTTTCCGTTTTGCCACCTTTCTATCCTGAGTTAGAGGTGATGGACAGGAACAGAAATCATTTTAGCCGAACAAGATTGAACCGCAGTGACCTCCAAAGTGCAGAACAGAGCAAAAAGAGCATGAAGAGGAGACGGGAGAATAACAGGGCAGAGCAGAGGGGAGTTGATGGGAGCAGAGCGAGGGACCCCGCTCAGAGCTCCCTGTCTGTCTGCACAGCAGAGCTGCTGCTGCTAGCACATCTGTTGCACCATCTGGATCCCCCCTCACACACCCTCCTCACCCACACTCAAACCACCCTCCCTTCTCCTATCTTTTTATTTACCTGTGGTTCCCTTCAACAACCAGGGAGCCTGCTGGTACGTAGAACAAAGATGGAGGGTATAGAGGGAGGAATGGATGGAGGGAGGGGAGTGAAGGGGGGGTAAACAAAGGGTTTGTTTCTGGCGTGTGTCGGAAGCACACATGTTGTCTAAAGAGAGCTGACATCAGAGCACAGCAGGAAACTGTGGATGGGGAGGGGATGGAGGGGTGGACGTCCTTTAGTAGCTCGCATCACTTCCTCTCCCCGTGCAACCCAACAGACGAGCTGGATAATTAGCTTTCTTGCTCTCCAAATCCCGCCTCTCTGTCCATCCGTTTGTCCTTCCATCCATCCGTCCCCCCCCTCTCCCTTCTTCTCAGCTCCCTCCCACCTTTTTTTTTTCATGTTTCTTTTTTGAGTAAACGCGTACAGAGCAGCCTCTAGATGATATCAGATATTTGCTTCTCTCCATCCCTCCCTCCCCGCCATGCTTCTTCTCTCCATCCCTCCCCTCCCTCGTTTTTTTTCTGTTTGTTTCCAGTGCCAGTTCTGCTGTGTTTCTGTGTCCCAGGGTTCTTTTTGGCCTACGCACGGCCAGACGCATTCAAAGCCTGTTCAGCTAATTAGCATTCTTCATGCAACTTTTCCAGCACTGACCAAACTTTGTTGAGTGTACGCATGTGTGAACGTCTGTGAGTTTTGTGTTGTTTACTTTCACACTCTGTAGCACCCAGTTTCTGCCCTCCATGCATTACATATGGCAGTAATCTGGAGACAGAGACTGGAAGACAAAGGTTAGTGGTGTCTTACTTTAGAGACAGTAAAAAGTGAATCATAATACCCTTCAAGATACTTCCCCAAGTCATGTACTTTACACATTTTATTCATGTTACTATTAAACAAAAATCCCCCCAAAAAATGTATTTCTAATTTCTGCTAGTGAAAATGTTTTAATGTCCTCGATCAGTTCTCTTCCTCCACTTTTCAAAATCTCCACCTATACCTACTGTATGCATAAAAAAAAAAAAAAAAACTCTTGACAAGTCTGAGCTACTTTTCAAAGACTGCGAGTCCTTGTTGTTTTTTTGGTTTCAGTTGACTGTAACAGAATGCCGGAGCAGGTGGATCATTCCCTCCATCCAAAACGGCAGCCATTGTTATTTTAAAAGAGCAGACATATGTTGGAGAGTGGAACGTGGATCATTTCAAAGGAATGATGAAAGCCCAGTGTTGGATTGTTCAGAAAGAGCCCCCCATGAGCGGATGAGGACGTGGCAGGAAGGGTGGAAAAGGAGAAAGAAAGCTCTTTTCAAACAACAATCCCCCTCTTTTTCCTCCATCTCGTTTTACCCTCCGCACACTTTTCATATTTCTATTGTCTCTCTGTACTTCTGTTTTTTTTTTCTCTGTACATTTCCGCCTGCTGTTTGAACACTTTTGATTTTTACGTGAATGTCTGTCGACAAAAGCATTTTTGGGAAGACATTCATAGAGACATGTGTCTCAAATTTTCTGAACAGTATTAATTACAATACATTTTGTTGTTCAGATTTCACATTTACAAAGATGTTTTCCTCTGGTATGGGAAGATTCCCGTTGCTCTGCTCTTGGAAATGTACTTTTCTGAGTTCATAGATGTAGCCATGATGCTTAGAAAGTAATATTACTCACCATTAATAAAGTATTTCAGTTAGTGTGTTGGACCATCGTAGCATGAAACTGACAATGTATCTGTTTTAATCTTACACTGGACATGTGACTGACATTCTTAACCTGAAACTGCAAACTCAGCTGGTGTCATACTTTGTTTTCTGCACTGACATTCATCAAACACAAAGATAACAAAGGTGTATGTTTTTATTTTTATATTTTTAAATGGTTGTTTCTTTGGGCAGACTTCAAATGGTCAGATTTTATTATTCGCATGCAGCATGTAATGGTTTGATTTCTTTCCACACGTAAGGCCCTGTAGCTTATGGAAGGTTAAGTGTTGTTGAAGTGTCCTTTTTCTTTTGGCTGACGGTTGAGGACGCAGTGTCATGCCTCCCCCTGAGCCCTGTGAAGAGACCTTTAATATAATTATCATTTTTCACACTACCTCAAAACCTTTTCAATGTTGCTTTTTACACTGAGCTGTCTTTGTCAGTTGGAACAGAAGCTAATTTCCGGATGTGAAGAAAAAGGTCAAATAAACAGCAGCCAGCTCAGTTTTAGATCAAGTTTGAACAAAGTTAGCTGAAGAATTTAATGTTAAGTTGTTTCAAAAAAGTTTGTATACTTTGGGTTTGGCTCAGTTTTTTTAAGGAGTGAGTGTTAACTAAATATAGAAGAAGAGCTAGAGGACACATTTACTGTAAAAACAAACAAACAGAGATTCTAAAGGCAGAAGAAGAAGAAGTTATACTTTATTTATGGACATGCATTAATGGAGAGATGTCCGGTGTCTCTCCAGAGAAGGAGAGCAAGGGGACTACACACCGACGACTGCCCTTGAGAAGTTGGGGGTTTAGTCCCTGGCTCTCTGCAGTGCTCAGAACTGGCTTTTTAACTTTGCTGCTAGTTGATCTTTAGTGTTGGTGCCTGGGCTTAAGTGTCTTCTGTGTATCCAGGATACATGACAGAAACTTAAAGTGCACAAAATCACCGCATGGTTGTTGTTGTTGATTGCAGTTGGAGAGTTGGATGGTCTGCTGAGTTCCCAGAATTCCCTGATCAGGAAACTGAAGGAGGAGTGTTGCTCGCTTGGAGTCGGATTGGAAGAAGTGACAGAAAACAATAGGTCTGTATTTTCTCTTTCATTCTTTTGTCAACTCTCTTTTTTGTTTGCTTATTATTTCACTCTACTTTTTTCTGCGTTTAAATTGACCTAATACCTCTTGTTCTAGTTATTTTTTAAATTACTCACTTGTTTATTCGCGTTGTGGGACGTCCTTGTCATCATGTTATGAAGCCTCATCTCTCAGGCTGTTTGGACAGAGCATGTCAACACACTACACACTGCCTTTCAGTCTGACCTGTTTTCTTGTTAACCTGATGCTACAGTAGTCACAGCAGGCCTGCACAGCTCTCCATCTGGGCTGCCTGTATTTCTGTGTGTATTTGTGTGTTTGTATATTTGAGTGTGTGTGTCGTATGTGTGTGAGAGTGACCCTGGGCCCAGTGTCCTGTCAGCTGTTGTAGCTGTGCTGCACATTAGTCACATGACAGCCCCCAATCTGGCCCTGCCAGACCTCGCCGGCCTCAGCAGCCACACAATATACACACAACAAAGTACCCTTTTTGTTATGGATGGAAATCATTATCAGATATACATTCACGTGTGCAGTTGTAGATACAGTACCACCGTCAAAAGTTTTTTAAAAGGTAGCATTTCATGTACGTTCTAACATACTGGCATGAATGCTCGTCCCCTGCCTCTGCCGCCTGGGTGTGTAATGTAGTTTAGCAGCAGTGTGGTGTTGGTGTGTTTTGTACCCCAGGCTGTTTGAGCTCCTGGAGTCTAACCCAGTGTAGCGGTTAAAATCCTGCTGGACGGCCTCAGTCAGGCTAAGTGAGGTTACACACATATAGTTTCAGCAAGATAAATGAGAAAAGTGTGCTCAAGTGTTTTTCAGCTTTTAGTCCGACTGTACATTTTATGTGGCGCTCTACGAGTAACAGTGTAATGTTGTTTATCATAAAGTGGAAATAAAGTAAATTAGCGCTATCGGTGGTCAAAGGGATTGATGACAGAATTCATCTTATCACTCTCTTTCCTGGGGAAGTATAAAGGGTAAGAAATAGCTGCAGTTTCTGACCATGGAAAACTAAAGGCTTCTATTGTTTGGATTTCTATTTTCAACCTTTGCTTGAATTGCTAACTAGCTACAGTACAATTTACTACAAACAGCAAAAATGGCATCCAAAAGTCTAAGTGTAGAGGGTGTTAGTTTCTTACCATTTAATTGTTTTGTATTTGTCCTTGTTCACACTTGTGAATAACTCCTGAAGTTTTTGTAATGATTGTGTGATCACAAACAGTTTTTCACTCAGACTTTATCTCCTGTTCCTGAGTTTCTCCTGTCGGCCACCTGGTATATTTTCCACAAAACGTCACAGTGAGCTGATGTGAGAACACAGCAGGATATTATCCAGAGAATTCTCACCTAGCGAGTGGGAGCGGTTGATGACTGTTATTCCCTGTGATTGGTGAACGACGGCCACAGACTGTTTGAACATGCCCATTGCGATCTCTGTGCACGTAAAGAAAACTGCTGCATTACGTTTTCTGTCCGCTCGTTTGTTCTCCACTTTTTTTGTGAATATTGTGATTCTGTCGAGCTACACAAAGCATTGATATATTTATCAAGTGTTCTCATTATAGCGCCGTATAGCAGACTCTCTGGACTCTTGTCGTCTGCCATTTCTGCGTCGCTGTCCAACATGGATAGTTTTCTGCTGTGAGGTGCATGTGTGAACGACCAGATCAGGAGAATGTCAGAAACAATGCTCCTGAAATTCTCTAGAAATTCTAAGGAGTGCATTTTGAAAACATCTTTTTCCTCACAACGTGATTGTTTGTTCTGTTATTTCCTCCCACATTGTGAATTATATTCTGTAAAGATGTTATACATATGAATGTATTTAGTATAATTACATTTTTTACATCTATTTGCATGGCTGTGGTACACTTACAGTATATGGAACGTGTTAAATCTGTTGAAACAATGCTGATGTGTGTATGTGCAGAGGTGAGATGGAGCAGCTCGCCCTGGAGAAACAGCACCTCGGGGAGACAGTGAAGAGTCTGAGAGCTCGCTGCTCAGACATGGAGGAACAGTGTGTCCAACACGGCCGCATGCACCAGCGCATGAAGGACAGGTAAGAAAAAACTGCACATCCTCTGTATACATGTTACAAATCACCCCTTTAGAAAAACAGACAATTTGTTCCTTTGTGAGGAAATGTACGAGCTGCACTACGGCAAACATTACATAAGATTTAAACAAGTTTCAATTTTAATTTAGTCAAGAAGGTAATGTTTTCAGTTTTTTTCTTTCTTTCCCGCAAAACCTTTTGGACTTAAAAAAAGAAGAAAAAAAATGTGTTTAATGATTTTCCTTCAACGTGTGAATTTCAATCAATTCTGGATTAGAATTTCCAAACTGCTTAATAGTTTGCATCTGGCTGCAGGTTGTACAAATAAAACCGTTTAATTCACAATCGTTTAAACCCCCTAGCAGTTGACCCTTCTCTGTCTGTGCATCAGCAACATTTTCTACTAAATCACACTTTACATTCAATTGTTCTCACATTAAATAACAGAACATCTCTCCTTTAATGCATTTAAAATAACACAAGGATTAACTTGTCATACATTGTCGTCATTTACTGAGAATGATTGACACTGGGTGGTCACTTTGTGAACATTTTCTAGCTTTGCAAGTACAACCTGCACATTTTAAAGCACATGAAAAGGTTTAAATTGTTTAAAATTAAAAGTTCAATTTCTATAAATGTTCAGCATATACCAGCTCCATCACTAACTGTTGAGAAGGATCACATATATTCAATATAATAATCAACAAGCTGTACAAAGTCTTTCTAGCTACATCCACAGTACACGTCCAACTCGGTCTCACATTTTCTTCTTTTGTCGAGTAGGTTTTTTTTGGTATAGAACTGAAACAACAAGCCAATTAATTAGCCGATCAAGAGATCATATTCCGTGCAGTCTAATTCATCTGAACATTTTGAAACTGCTCGATAGTTAATTTGTTTACAACTCGCGCAGCAGATTATTAACAGGCTGTGTGTCACAACCTTTGCTAAACACTTTCGAATGAGCCTGTTTTGAATGTTCAGAATGCTCCATGACAACATGAACATCTCTAATTTGACTGAAATTGAACATCCTTGTTGTTAAAAAGGATAGGTTGAATTTAGAATATTTATACTTTTCAACATGACTCAATCTAAAGGATGATAATATCATGAAACATAATGTCAAAGAAGAGTGGGCTTAATGCATTGATTGAGTTATAAAAGCTGCAGTAAAAAGTGGGTCCATCTTAGTCTTGAGCCACGTGCGTGTGCGTGTGTGTGTGTGTGTGTGTGTGTGTGTGTGTGTGTGTGTGTGTGTGAGAGAGAGAGAGATGTGGGGGTCTCTTTCTCCCTAAGTGTGGAGCCCAGTTGGTGTGTGCGTCTCCACAGGACGCCTGGCATACAGCCTGGCTCTGCTAACGTGGGCGAGGATGTGTGGGCGTTGTTGCCCCACTCTGCAGGATCCCTACCCCACTGCCCTCCCACCTCCCCTCCAAACTCAACCTCCTTCTTACGCAAAACCAAACACACACACACACACTTACTTGCTCAACCTCTTTCTCCTGCTCCATCATTGACACTACATATTGTCTACCGCCCACCGGTGTTAACCTGTCGGCAGTCAGACGCTGCCAAAATAAAAACAAAGTTTACCAAGTCACAGCTGTCCCCTGCTTGTGTGTGACTCTCTTTGCTCTTTGTGTGTTTCAGAGAAAGAAAAATAATCTAGGTTGTCACGGAGTGTGAATCATATGAATATTCTGTATGTTTGTGCACATATGTTATAGCGGTATTTGTGTGTGTGTGTGTGTGTTTTTGCGTGTGTGTATGGGCTGCTATTGCATGTTCTCAGGAGGTTTAGCAGAGTAGGAATCTGGCTGCCAAAAGTGGATTGGCTGGGAAGTTGGCATCTAACTTCTCTCTTCTCCCAACTGAACCACGATAATCACTCTTGGCATTTAGTGAGTTTTATTTTCTGCTTTGACACTTACTTGGTTGATGAATCCTCCTGATATTTAAAAATCTCCTGAGTTCAGTTCTACATGAGGTCACTTTTGAATGACTGTTAAGCCGCTTGACCACATGTTTGTGTTAAATATTTTTGGAGATAATCCTTTTGATAGAAAGCGAGTTTGCTCAGGAATGCATCTATGAGTTCTGAGCATTAAGTGAATGTATTCTTGGATTGTAAGTGTCATATTTGAGGTGATTTGTTGTAAAGAGGCCGAGTGCAGAGATGAGGGAGAGACGAGGAGGCGAGAGAGGAATGACTCATGTTTACGGTAATCCACATTGCAGCTGGTGTTTGGTTTTAGTATGTATATCTGGTACTGATCGTACTCCAGGGGCAAAAGTAAAAAACTTAAAATCTGCCACATATATTTTCTTATCAGAGTAGTTTTAGCTTTCAGAAAAAAAAAAAAAAAGATCCACAGCATTTAGGACATTTAGCCAAGCTGTTTTACAGCCATGTATGGCAGTATGTGATGTCTGAATTCAGCTCTAGAGGCAGGACTGAACTTTGTAGATCTCTATTTGTGTGTGTGCGTGTGCAGTAATGTTTCTAATGTGTGCATATTGGTGTAGAAGCGGCTACGTCAGTCTCTCTACATATGGTACTCTTCTCAAATCGCATTGCACGCATGTTCTTGTAATCCTCATCGTGTGTGTTTGTGTGTCTGTTTTCATACATAGGGTATATGTTAGTTGGTCCCTGCAGGCCCTGAGCACTCGGTGTGCGCCCTGCTATACCACTTGGGGGTTAAGGTGTACGTGTTAACAAGCTGGTGCAAGTGGGTTCAATATCCAGCGCCCCGCCCCTCCCCACAGCCTCTCCATCGGCCTGCAATCTGTGCTGCGAAGAGTGGCAACAGCGCACCACGCACAAAACATTTGGAAAATCAGCTTGATTTATTTTTACATGGGCAAGCTGATTGCCAAACTACACAGGGGTTTTAGCACACAATGTTTTGCTTCAACACTTAATTATTTATTTCACTAAGTCTGTGTTGTTGTTTTTCCTTTTTTTTGCCTGAAAATGAAGGAAAAGAACAGAAGGTGGGGAGATGGAGCGGGAAAGCACATAGTAAGGGAAGAGCTCCACATTATGTAAATGATTCATTTAAAGCAGTTTAAAACAATCGTATTCAATATATAATGATTAAAGTCATAATAATAATAATAAGTTTAGCGTCTATTTAACGTAATGAACACAACAGACACTGCTCACTCATTTTATTTTAAATTCTACTACTAACTTACTAGATCTACTACTTTCTTTTTAAGAATTAGTATGTGACATCTTTTGAATCATCAAAAATAGGAATTCTCTTTTAACTTTAGTTAAGGTGAACAGAGCTTGTTTCCTGGTGAGGGCAGGTTGTGTTATGTTATAAAAGCAATTAATATACAGAAGCTGAAAGACAGATTTAATTGATGGATGAGTTTTATTCACGATTCATCCGAAGCAGAATACAGAGATGTCAGAATGCCAGCACAAAAATGATCTGAAATTTTCAAAAAATCAAATTAAAAAAAAGGCTGTTGTCATGGGATCTGTTTGAGTAGACCGACATCTTCACCAAATTCAGACAAAAGAGAAAAGCTGAGTGGTGGGCATTTAAGAAAGAAACACATAAACGTTTATTATTGTAATTAATGTTTGAAGTGTTGTAAAGGTCTTGTTAAGTATTTACTGCTCGTTCACATTGTTGAGTCGATGTGAACAAAATCTTCAGTCATAAGTTTTAAAAACCGGATCTTTGTGATGAAGTGTCTGTGATTACAAAGTTACACCTTTAATGAAAAATAACAACATTTATCCTAAGGCCTCAGCTTAAAAAAAAAGAACATTTAAAGCATCTTTCTTTTTATGTAATAATAGTAAATCTCTGTATAACAGGAAAAAAGACTTGAAGATAATTAACCCTGGTATTAAGAAATGATTTTTTTTCCACAATATATTCTGGGAGAAACAGAGAGAAAAGTTTTCACTCTTGATTACATTTTCCTGTCTCTGAAATGTAACTGTCTCCTCTCTCTCTTTTCCTTCTCCCTCTCTTCTTCTCTTTTCCTCTGTATTCCACTTTCCTTTTTGCCTTGCTTCTTTTATTCTTAACTTTCCTCCTCTTTCTCCTGTCCTCCTTCTCCCCTCTGCATTCTGTACTAAACACCAAGCAACCTTTTTTCACCTCACAGCTGCTCGCAGGCTGTTTTACCAATTATCACTATGCATGTACGAACTGAGGTCACACACACACATACACGCACGCACGCACGCACACACTATCGACAGACCGATATAACACCAACATTTGCTTAACCACACACATTTACAGCAGAGTGTGTTTGTCAGCCCAAGGTTTGTGTGTGTGTGTGTGTGTGTGTGTGTGTGTGTGTGTGTGTGTGTGTGTGTGTGTGTGTGTGTGTGTGTGTGTGTGTGTGTGTGTGTGTGTGTGTGTGTGTGTGTGTGTGTGTGTGTGTGTGTGTGTGTGTGTGTGTGTGTGTGTGTGTGTGTGTGTGTGTGTGTGTGCATGTACTGTGTGTATGTGTGAGTGTTCATATGAGCTCCCAGCTCACTCTGCAACCCTTTAAGGCGAGCAGCAACATATACGCAGATGTGCCTGTAGATCCACAGGCTTCACTGGGCCATATGGCCTCCACCAAGAAAGATGGTGCGTGCGTCTGGAGGAAGGAGGGAGGGATGGAGCGAAGGATGGAGGGCCATGTGTGGTATGAGCTGTGCAAGCAGTTGTTGAAGTATGTATGCCTGTGGATGTGTGTGTGTGTTTGCACCAGAGGCTCCAGGAGATTGGTTAATGGAACAAATGGTCGCGGCGGGCCGGGGAAGAAGGAACAGGCTTGCTGCTACCGCGGGCGGACAGCGAGCCTCAGGCGAGGGCTGCTTCATCTGGGCTCATGCCACACGCACAACACACACACACACACACACACACACACACACACACACACACACACCCTCTGTCAAACCCTCCTCTCACCCCCATCCCCACCCCCCATACACACAGTGTGCTGCCATGCCCCAGAAGCAAAAGGACGCTCGTTGCAAAAACTTTTCATTTGCAAATGAAGCTGGCAAAGGATGGGCAGAAGAAACAGGACAGCTTTCATTTGTGGTGTGTGTGTGTGTGTGTTTACTGAGTTACAACTGTGTGTGTGTGATGAGACATACTGAAGGATAAAGGGAGGATGGCTATGTGAAAAAAGACAATGAAGGAGTCACATACAATCATAGACTATTTTTTTATCACTCTTTTCCTCGTCCACACAGATACATTTCTACTAATGATATAATAATACACATGTGCTGTTTTAACTATGAGACATTTTCCATAAAACAGCAGACATGACTTGTTGGCCTTTTTCTTTTAGAGGGAGTGAATGTGTCACAGAAATGGCAGTATAGAACAATAAGATCTTAACGTGTGTTAGAGAGCTTCCTGAGCTTCTTTTTCTGAGCGATCTTAAAATTTGGATGTTTAACTTGAAGTTATGCGTTAATAGTTTTTGAAGTGAACTACTGCAATGACTGCAAATGTAGGGACGTCTCAAAAACAGAGTAACAGTTTAGTCCGCTGATTATTCTTTTCATTTCCCTCTCACGCTCTTGTTCTCACCTCTGGATGGCGCTGATCAGTCGTTCTCTCTTCACCTTCATCTTCTTCTCCTCCTCTTCTCATCGTCCCTGTCTCTGCGTTGCCCAGCTGGCTTCTGTAGCCAGAAGCGACTGCAGGGCGGCCTGCTGAAAGAGCATTGTCAAACGGTGGCTTTACAGCTCTATCAAACACACACACAAACACACACACAGACGCACAGATTTGCAGCTCAGATGTCGGGCTGTAGCCAGAGGCTTGCAAGCTGGAGCGTTAACTGTGCAAAGCGTCACATCTCTAGCCCCAGTCAGTGACACTTGCTAACACTACTTTATAAAAGTACAACCAGAGAATGAGTGCAGAAACACCTGCCTCTTCTTTGGAAAAATGTTGAAAGTCACAACAGTTAAATCACTTTGATGCCGGGAAAGCAAAGGCGAGACTTAAAAAAATCAGGAGGTCTTGCGGCAGCAAACTCGTAGGCATTGAGAGCTGAAAAAAAAACAGCCTTCAGCTGAAGGAAAAACCTCTGTTACCCCGGTGACGAATGACACTTCTGTCATCCAATGTTTTTTAAAGGTCAAATACAATTCTTATATCCCTCTTTGATACTTTAAAGAGGGATTTCTTAATAGAAATATATGCTAGGGGTTTTTTATTTGCCTCTTTTTATTTTGCTTGAGTTCAGTTTGAACTTTTCCGACCCTCACACTGATGTTCAGTAATCCCGTCATAGAAAAACAAAAAATCATAAAACTCAAAACTGCGTGAAGAAGTCTCGTCAGACCAAAATCCAACTCATTTTTACTTTCTTTTGGCTCTTAGGTTCACATTGTTTATTTACAGAGGAGAACAAACAGACCTGCATGGAGCCTAATGAGACAAAACCAGTCTGTGGCTTCTAGATAAATGGTGGAGTTACATTTTTACCAATATGAAAAAAACAATCATTTAAAAAAAAAAAAAAAGAATTTGAATTATTATTATTATTTTTTTAACAAGAAACCACATCCCCCAGTTTTGCATTAATTTGTATTTGACATTTTTTTGAATTTGGGTTCCTGTTATCTCACTTAGTGTAAACTTTCAAAGACAATGTTCACTCCGGACGCATCCTCACAAATCAGTGAAAACAATGAACCTGATGATTATTCTGATGAATTGTTGATTAAGCAGTTTTTAGTTCAGATAAACTTTCAAATAGGAAATGTTTCAGTTTACAATTTTACAATAAAATCACTGAGTATAAAATATCAAAAATCAGAGTGACAAAATAGAACTCATTAATAAAAAAAGATCATCCTTTTAAATCGGACAAAGATCTTATTTAGAAGCCCTTTGTTTTTAATTGAAGGGGAGAACAGTTGCTGTTGTCCCTCGTTTCATTTTGAGCTGAGCCCCGGGAACAAGCAGTCAGTGCTGACCTCAAATAGACTAAACAGGCTCAATAAGACAGATATGTTCCAGTTAAGTCATACTAAAATACGTACTGATTTGATCTTCAATCTAATATTGTCTTTTGTACTTTTCCCCTCTCACCACTGCGCTCAGCTCTGCAGAAGAGCAGCAGGCAGAGACAAAAAAAGACAAAAGAGGTTGTCACACAGGGAGCATCACAGATGATTTTTAAATATTGATTTATCAGTTGAATGATTGATAATCTTCATGTTGTGTTTGCCTGCTGTGATGTGGCACTGGGAGGTTACTAAGCCCCCCTTCAGTCGGCCAACATTTGTCTCAGGACGGGAATTCTTTAGTGTGAATTTAATCTTTTATCAGAAATGAAAATCCAACCAATGCTGCCTATTTAAAAAAAAAAGAAAAAAAAAAGTCCTTCCAGTTTAGAGAGATTCAGTTTTCCTGATTGAAAACGTAATCTGATGTCATGACATTCAGAATTGAATGCTTAAATTGATTTTGATACTTTTAGATTTTTTTCATCAAGGCCAACATCACAACCAAAAATTTAAAACAATAAAAAAAATTCTTATGCTTTAGAATAAATGATGACATTTGCAATTTAATCTGTCTCAACAAGATACCTTTTTACAAATGGAACTGTACTGTATCTCTTATCAGTTTCTAGGACATTAGGTTGCTGGACTTTTTTGTGTCTTGTATTTCTTGATGTGTTTTACTTACAGAAATGTTAACGTGTCCTGAAGAGGAACATTTACCGTCAATAAAAAGTCTCTTTGGGTCATTTTCATACAGAATTTAAAAGAGAGCATAAACGGCGAGTTCCCGCATGGACGAAGTCAATTAAATGAAAAGACAGGTATCCAAAAATAAAAAAAAACAGCAGGAGCAAATCAAATAACTACGAGGAGTCGTCAATCAGTCTCTTCCTGATCAAAACACACAGTGTCACCGATCGTGTTCTCATGTCAAACGTTCATGTTAGCAAAAGCAACAACTGGCATGACAGGTTGGTGAACGAGAGAGGAGCATGGCCTTAAGGCACACAAACACACACACACATACACACACACACACACACACACACACACACACACACACACACACACACACATTCTTGAGTTCAGTTGTGTGCAAGCCAAGTTTTAGCTAGAGTGCTAGGGTGTGCGGGTGGTTGTGGTGGGCCTGGGATTGGGCGAAATATGGTTTTGTGTGTGTGTGTGTGTGTGTGTGTGTGTGTGTGTGTGTGTGTGTGTGTGTGTGTGTGTGTGTGTGTGTGTGTGTGTGTGTGTGTGTGTGTGTGTGTGTGTGTGTGTGTGTGTGTGTGTGTGTGTGTGTGTGTGTGTGTGTGTGTGTGTGTGTGTGTGTGTGTGTGTGTGTGTGTGTGTGCGCATGTGTGCGCATGTGTGTGGCAGCTGCGGCCTTCATGCCCCTGGCAGTGTTGTTGTAACCAGGCAAGCCAAGGCCGTCTGCCTGCATTCTTCACCCCCTAGGCCCCCTGCTTGCTACCCACAATCACACTCACACACACATGGACAGGCATGCAAGTTCACTTTGTCAAATGTTTTTTTTTTTATGTGTTGAGGTTGACGTTTTTCATTTACTTTTATGCTTTCTGTTTTCCATGATTTGAAGCAGATTTAAATGTGATTTCCCATTTTTTTTCTGTTTGTGCGAGTCTACTTACTTACATTCACTTATCACAGTCAGTCAAAATATATATATATATTTATATTTTTTTTCCCACAAATGAATAGAAGCTCTCCATAGTTAGCTGGATGTGAATCATGCGGAGCAGTTATTTTTAGAAATACATGCGTAATGTCGTTTGATAATGTATGCACCGACCAATAAATATTGTCTTTAAAGTGACACACTCCACTAGCTGATTTGTTTAGTAATAAAACTGCACACATTCATAAAGGGCTTTTAATGACAGGACTGAAAGCTGCTTCCAGATCTTCTCTATCTATTACCGTCTCTTCGTTCCTCTTATGTGACGTTAGCACTATCCCTTTGGACTGAGCCTTTAGGACATATGCTGCCACCTGTAAATAAATATGCAAACACAGACAAACACACACAACAGAGTTTAGACACTAGCTGTGGGCTACGACTGATGTATACCACAGAGAGGTAACTGTGTCTGTGTGTGTGTTGTAATTAATCTCCTCAGTAGCTGCAGTCAATAGAGAATGCGGCGGTTTGAGGTGCAGATTGTGAGCAGAGTTTGATTATTGGGCTGTCAGGGGAAATTACTGCAAACTGCCTCGCAGCAAAACTTGCTTTTTTATTATGTCTGCTGCTGGAGAGCAAAAAACACGCTCACAGCCATGTCTGCTCTGGAGGCAGGTATTTTTTATAGAGGAGTTATTTCAGGGAAGATGTGTTTGTTGCGGGATCCAGCAGGTGGTGTCCTTTCACTAGGTCAGTGGGGAGGCTCGCCTTCTTTAACACCACCACCACCACCCTCCTGTCAAACAGTAGGTAGCAGCAGCAGTGCGCGGTAGGCGGCTGGGAGTGAGATGACGGCCGTAGCCTCTTTGTTTCTCCGTCCCCGACCTGCACCTCACACCACAAACTGTCAGCTCCCATTTTTCACCCGCTGCAGATCCTCTTCACCTCCACATCCATTTATCTGTCTCAGCCGTCAGTCCATCCATGAATCCAGCCAAGCTTCCTTCTTTGCTCACCATTTCCAGGCAGCGGGGCAGAGGCCAGCCAGTCTGCAGTGTGTATGTGTGAGTGTGTATGTGTGAGTGTGTGTGTCAGTGCCCGAGCATTAAGCCGTATTAAGCCCTAATTAATGAGTGTGCCAGCTGATAGAGGCCAGTTATTGGATTTGCTGCTTTAGCTGCTGGAAGGAGCGCTGCCGCAATCACACCACAGACACACACACACACACACACACAGTCATATAATCACACCCACACACATCCCTCCTTTCGAGGCAGGGTGTGCAAGGTGAGACAAGGGTTGGATTAGAGTGTGCGTGTGTGTGTGTATATGTGTATGTGTGTGTGTGTGTGTGTGTGTGTGTGTGTGTGTGTGTGTGTGTGCGCTGTATAAGAAGGCCAGAGGTTGGCCGCTCTCTGGCCAGACAAACTGAGAGTCTGTGTGTGTGTGTGTGTGTGTGTGTGTGTGTGTGTGTGTGTGTGTGTGTGTGTGTGTGTGTGTGTGTGTGTGTGTGTGTGTGTGTGTGTGTGTGTGTGTGTGTGTGCGTGTGCGTGTGCGTGTGTGTGCCAGGGTTCAAGCTTTACTTACTGCATTACATAAAACTGCAGCTTTAAACATCTCAGGCCACGACCCGACACACTGATTTACTGGCTTCCTGTTCGGCTCACTCACCGTCAGACATGTGCAAGTCTGTTGGCATTAAGCGGCTGAGTTTGGACTGAGAAGACAGGAATGTGTTTAATTTGCAGTAAATGTTGTACAGTTGGAGCCGTTTCTCCTAAATAATTACAGCGTACTGATTTTCTCTCTGCAAATTGAGAACACATTTTTGCAATACATTCTCATTAAGATCAAAAGTTGTCTCTCAGATGTGATGAAAATTCAAATATCCTTGTTCTGAATGTAACCTCCATCAATTCTACAAAATCTAAAGGTTGTTTGGACTGAGCCTGTGAAGGAGTTTTGCGAAAGTCTGAAAATAACCCTGGTGACATCATCAGTTATTGTGGATTAAGTGGACATACCTGTGTTAAAAAAATTGGGATGTAAAGTTAAAAAAATACATGAATGTTTCCCATGATGCATCTGACTTTCATTACACTCTCCACATAGTTAGCTGAGAGTGTGAATTTTATTCCACACACGTTGGACACCAAAGGAAAATATTTTAAATATGAAGTGTCTACCTCATTAATCAAACCCATCTCTGAAATGATATACTAACTTATATTTGAAACGTTGGCGATTAACAGATGAGTTTGGCCAGATAACAGGAAACATTTTCTCACATTTACCTCAAATTGGAATCTCATCATGTTGATCATTTGGATTTTGGTAACGGATCAGCAAGGACGTGGTTCTTGGAAAGTGATGTTTGTGGTACATTTTTGGAGTGTAAATTAAAAAATTTCTTCTCAACATAATGAAATGGATGGACATCCTGTGACAGATTTCTGAAAACCATGTTGAGTAAAGCCAAAACGATTTACAGTCATTAATAAATGTAGATTATAAGCGCACATTTCTTTTCCTCATCAGTGTTCGATGTCTGTAACGATCGGGGATGTCTCCTGTCAACATGTTCTGTTCCACTTCATGTCGTCTGAATCAACAATAAAATGAATCCTCTCTGAGACGTCACATCCACATCAGTCTCCACCAGCAGTGTAGGTGTAAAACTTCTGTTGGCAAACGCTGTTGATGCATCTCCTGTTTTACAAATCTGGAGTAGATTTCAGCGCTGGCCTGTTGTTAGCATGTAACATATATATTCTTTATGGAGAAGTTTTTTTGTAGGTGCTTCTGAATGTGTCAAAATCAAAATCAGAGGTTGTGATTTGAAAACAAAGCATTTTCTCAGCAGTACTCAGATCATTTAGGTGGTGTGGAGCTAACAGCATTCAGTCAACACTTTATCAACACTTCCCTCATCAAACATTTACAGCTTCAGGACAACAGGCTCTGTTTCTGACCTTTAGCTCCTCTACTGTGTGTGTGTGTGTGTGTGTGTGTGTGTGTGTGTGTGTGTGTGTCTGTGTCTGTGTCTGTGTGTGTGTGTGTGTGTGTGTGTGTGTGTGTGTGTAGGGCTGATATCTCCTGCTCTGTTTGTGTCGGCTGCTTCTTGTGTCTTAGCTCACCACTGCGGGTCTCTTTCTGTGTTACTGTGACGTGGCGATGGCCTGCTGTGCCGTGCTGTGCTTCTGGCGTAGGAGGGTGAGGGAGAGAGGGAGGTTGGATGCTCAGGAATATGAAGCGGGGAGGGGAGTCTTTGCTCTCGGCGGCCAGGACTGGACAGCGTGTCTGAAACAAATCCCAAGCAGGGTCCTCACACAGGAGAGAAGAGAGTGAATGGTTATAACTGGGTCTGAGCAGGGATGACGGATGGTAATGTTGAAGTTATTGAAGATCATCTTGGCGATAGAGGAGGGGGAGTTCCTGAAGATGTGGGACAGTTAGGAGCAGGATCAAACCGTGTGGTGGGGAATGAAGCAGTGCGGGGTGGAGTGAGGACAGAGTGGGGGAGGTGGGGAGCAGATTGTGGAGGAGAGTTGGGATGTTCGCCTCCCCCGTCTGTCACACACAGGCAGCCCTGCCACTGCCAACATGACCAGCAGGGCAGGGGCATCTGTCTCCGCCCCCCAGCTACCTCTCTCTGTCTCCCCCTGCCCCGAGCCTCAACAACCCCCCTTCTTCATCATCTTTATCACACTCTGTGTTCCTGCCCTACTTGTCGCCTTCTGAACCTGTTGAAACAGAAACGGAGAAAGCCAAAACATAATAACTCTTAACAAAGTGAAGGAGCGAGAAACTTTTTCTCGTCCTCTTTTTCTCGTCTTCTCTCTACTGTCCTATCATGGGCCCGTAAGACAGTGATGGAAAATCTAAAAGATTTAAACTGTTCCCCAAATAGGAAAGACATGCATGTTGTATCCTTTCTGAGCAAAGGTAGAGAAGTGATATCAGGAAAATGCACTTAAAAGGATCACAGCATTAAGTTGTTATATGCAGAAGAAATGCCTTATCATGAGTATGTGTATTATACGTTCTTTCATACAAATGCATTCATGTGTAAACAGCATTTTACTGTTGTCGTAAAAAAGGCGGAGCTTCTTTCTCTTGTTTATGAAGTGTAAAAATCTGTTGATTCCACTTTCCATCTCTGCCACCCGAAATTCATTAAACACGCTCACTATTCATACAGCACAACCACCAACAACCCGCTGAACCTCTAAAATATTACGACTGAAATGAATGTGAAGGGAGGGGAAATTGACAAATACTTAACGAAGGGTAAATATTGGAGAGATCTCTCACCAAAGAATAGATGTAGCAGTACTCATTTCTCCGTCAAACCTCGTCAGTCATCCTTCAACTGAACTTCCTATTAGTATCTAAACTAGTGAAATCTAACCACACTGGTGGGGGGGGGGGGCTGCTACAACAGTCAAATGTTCATCATGCATTAATGTTAAAATATTTTAATATATCAATGGTTTGTCAGAGGACCTACTCATTTGGATTTAGAAATGTAAAGCACATTGGCCAGAAATCCTTAATTGCCAATTTATACTTTGACTCAAACTTTGTGAATTATTTATGTTTACACTATTTTCCAGCAATTCAATGATTTTAGGCAGGTGAAAAAAAGTCATGGATTTCAGAGCTAGCCAAGATCTCTAACGTTGTGCCTTAGGTCATGGACACATTCAAAGTACTCACTATTTCAGGTTATTCCCTGGTTAATTCATAAATGAGTCTTTCTTCTGTTTGTTTTTAATGTGTGTTAAATGTACATTATTTAGGTTTAAACATTATACTGTGACTGCAGGTTCCTGTTTCTGAAATCTGAGGATCTAATCCATCGCCTTTCTAAAAAAAAAGAAATCAGGATCTCTGTGATTTTTGCCTGTGAATCTGTTAAAAATTATAAATGACATCTTTCATCATTTAGGGATAATCCTATATATTTCATTTAATCTAAATCTGCAGATTCATTGATAATGATTGTATGGTGCTGCTGACCTAATCAGACACATACATTAGCCAGTAGTTTACTGTCCATTGTCAGTTTAGTGTTTCACTGTTTTCCAGCTCCTTGTCTGCGCTCTAAATCCAAAAAGCACACTGCTGTCACACTCCTGTAAACACCGCTGATCAACACAAAGTCCGGTGATATTAAAAGCTTTTTGTGGATCCAGCTCTCTTTCAATATTTACAACATTTGGTTTTATATCAACCAGGAGGGAACGTTCCTCACACAGTTTCAGTCAATATTGTGTGTTCCGTGTGTGTGTGTGTGTGTGCGTGTGTGTATGTGTGTATCTTGCAGACTGCAGCAGTTGGATCGTCACTGTCAGAGCAGCGCCCAGCAGGTGTGTGAGCTGCTGGCCAAACAGAACCAGCTGATGCAGGAGAGAAACACACTCAGCGAGGAGATGCAGAGCCTACACACAGAGGTACACACACACACACACACAGCTCACCTCGTACATACCGCGCAGACTGTATGACTCTGTTACTAAATAAATAAGCGATGGTGTCTTTTCTCTTGGTGCACAATATAGCTAAATGATTACTTAAATAAAATCAGTAAGAAGACGTTTGTCCCTCCATGATTCTGTCTGGTTCTGGGTTTACTTAGAAACATTTTCTGACTTTGGCTCTGATTCATTACCAGAAAGATGATGTGTTTAAATCACTTTGATACCACTTTTATTGAGTTGTGTGTCTGTCTCTGTGTGTCTTTTTAGCTGCCAAACATGAGATGAGTCGATGGTGTGTCCACCTGAGTCTGTCCCTCCTGTCTTCCTCCTCGGGTCTCAACAAAATGTTCTGTAGGCGAGAAAAATATCAAACTGTGATTGTTTTGGAGCTGCTTGATGTGCACAGAGAGAAGTGTGTTCATCCTTTTTGTATTAGTGTACAGTGTATACACACTTATGTTTACACACATTTGGATCAGTTTGTATGTAAATTTGACAGAACTCTTACTGCATTATCTATAGAGCAAACATTCATTAGTTACATTTTCCTCCAGAATACAAGTGGTGCACTTCTATGAGCTTTGGCAAAGTCCTTAAATATCATTTCAAATGTTTGAGATAAACTTAACCTAAACGGAGGAGTGACTTACATTTTGTGAGATAAACATCATAAATGTTTCATCATGTGGACCGGGCTGATTACAAAACAAGTGGACACTTTGGCAGCAGATTGACATAGTGCTTTATTGAAGCTGTCTGTAAGAAGGAAAATAATGTGCATCCCTATCATATACATTTTATGTGTAAAAATACTAAGGATGTACAGTGTAAAAAACAGCTTCATGTTGATGGTAATTTGTTGTTGTCACATCCTCACGGCCTCACTGGCCAGCAGCACTGCATCCTAACAGCATAAGGGACAGAAAAGGGATGTTTGATCGATCTGCCCGGTTTCACCTCACTGTCTCAGAGTCAACATCCTCTCTGCAGAGCTTACCTCGGCTTTACAGTGATCCAGGGAAACATGGCCCACTCTGTGAACAGCTGGCATCTGTCCAGAAATGTCTTACACAACTGTAAAGCTACAGGAGATGGATGTGAAATAAAATCTGTTACATTTTGTAATATTTGTACATTTTTGCCATTTTTGTTTGCTGCTTTTAAATAAATGCATCTCATGCTTGTTGATGTAAATGATGGTACAAGTCTAGAGTGAAGAGAGGGGAGGAAATCTGTCGCAGTCATGAGGTCAAATACTTTCAGAAATCCTTCCAAACACCAGAGCCGATCAGCGCAGCGTGTGTTTTATGGCTGACACAGATCAATACAGATCAGCTGAGGTCTTTGAAAGGATTTACACATTATTCAAATACTACTGGAGTCAGATCTGTCAGTGCTGCGTCAGATATCTCGCATACTATCAGTACAAAACAGTAAAGCTGTGACAAGGCTAAGACTGAACTCCAGAGTCCGGTATAAAAAAACAAACTGTTTGAGACGGAGGTAAATTACTGACCTATGTGCCAACAACTGATTGATGATAATACATTTAATTCATGTGGATTTACCTTCATTGACTGAGCCTCAGCTTCTCTGTTAACACTTGTTGGGAGTAAAACTTGTTTGTTTTTTTACTTGGTTATGACCTCAGAATCAGCTTCTACCATTGTTGCTGCCAGTAAATAAACTTGAATGTTGAGGAGGATGTAATAAGTGGAGCTGGAGGCTAACTCAAATAAAAACTTTTCAAAACAGAAGCTGAGAAGGAGTCGGATACATCTTAACATTTCTCTTTAAGTAGACTGACCAATGACTGAGCTGTGCAGTGGTAGCACTGACTCGTCTAGTGTGAGGACACAATCACACAGGTCTTGCCAACTGTAGCCATCAGAGCAACATCAAAACTTTTGGATGTATGAGAAGGGGAGATGTGCTTTAAAAATCCTCATTTTCTTAAAAACATAAAAAAGCTAAAAATCTTCCTTTAAAGCAAGGCTGAATCAGTTTTATATGAATCATATAAAAAGTGATGGATGTGGAAGTGCCGTGGCCAAAGCTACAAAGCGGTATTTTATGAGCTCTGGTTTCTAATGATTTTGGCGTTAAGCGTGCACATACAACTAGAACTCCTCAGTCACTCGCAGACCTGGGTCAAATCAAAGCTGAAATCCTTCCAAATACTTGGGAGCGTTTGCTTGAGCCTGTCGAGGGTGCCAGCTGGGTGGGATTCGGCTGCTTGGGCTGTGCCAGACAGGCTCAATCGATCACAGAGAAGTACTTTTCATTAGAGTTCTGAGTGCCACTTTGACACAGGACTGGTAGTGCGGACAGAGGAGGACTACAGCATGCAGGCCAGCGCCATCCTTTTGTACTCTGTGCCATAAAGCGCCTTTGCAAGCTAACAGCATTTTAATGGATGTGCAAGAGTAAAGCATATGGACTTTAGAGCAGCAGAAAAACAGGTAATGTGTCGTATGAGACATATCTGCAAAGAAAAAAAAATGGAGGCATTTATTTTAAGAATAAAATCTGACGCCTTAAACTGCAGAGTGAAACACCACTACACCCCCTTAGAACAAAATGACACAAAATAAATAAAATAGAAAATAAATTCAAGTTATTCATCATTGATAATAATAAAGACATTCAAATAAATATATTGGAGAACAATTTCCTCTATCTAATAAGAGCACATCCCCTGGTGCTCTCTTTCTAATCTGGGTCGGGGAGATATTGAAGGTGAAGTTTTTCACATGATTTCACTCAATTTAGAATTCACATTTTAAAAATACATTTCTCACTTTTTTTTGGCTTTTGAAGTGCTGGATGTCAAAGTTCATGAATAATTCTGCGCTAAAACCATAAGGCTTACTGGCGATTGAAGACAGAGAAATTGAGGGGATTTTCAATTCTTTTTGGTTTGACTGGAAGACATGACGATGCAAACAGACAAAGTTTAAAGTGGATAACTGACATAACACATTTAAGACAGCTTTACATTTAGTGGGGGGAAATGCTCTTCTATATATTATCCAAACTTACAGGAAAACACTGAGCTACCTCACATGATGGCTCTTGTTCAACTCTCTCCTCTTCACCTCCTCTTCACTTACAGGAAACATTTACACTTACAGCTCAGCACTGAATCTCTTCAATCCTTACCTGACTACATTCACTCCTCTGTGCTACACTTGTTTCTTTCTGCTCAACATCCTCTTCCCGTCTTTCTTCCTGAGCTTTCCCTCAGTCTTCCCTCCCACACTGCTGGAGTAAGAGGAAACATGGAGGAAATCGGGGTCAACATCTAATTAGCAGCAGTCAAGGTAAACACCTGTGGGAGTACTTGAATAAAGTTGAAGAAGAAGAAATGGTTGATAAATAAAAAGAGTGATCTATTCTGCCTGTCTTTAATGTGTCCTGTCACCTCTCCCCTGTCACATTTTTGGTCACAAAACAACACAAAAAAACATTTAACGAACAATGGAGCAGGAAGGCGTTCTGCTTTCCCTCCTACATTCTTCAGCCATTTTTGTTTCTTGAGGTTGCCTTCTTTTCCTCTCAGCCCTAAGAAATTATTTTTTTTGTTTTCTGTAATAATGTAATAACAATAGAAAATGTTAAATATAAAACCAATGAGTAGAACAATAAATAGAACATATATATATATAGCCTTTGTCATAATTGGTGTAAACCAATAACTGTTGATGCGTACCTCACCTCCTAATAATAATGTATTTTTTTATCCTTCATAAGAATCTCACAGGAAACAGGAAATCAGCTGTTACCTCACTCATCAGTACATCTTAAATTATCACATTATAAATAATTCATATCATTCTTGGAGATTTATCACCTGTACTCTCTCTCCTGTCATTACAATGCCCAACCTGCCATCCTGGACTTCTGCTTTCACTCTGGTGAATCTGTTCCTGCTGCAGTTTCCTATTTCCTGCACACAGACAGAGAGGTACAGCTGTGTGGTTTCTAAAGCCATGACGACAATATGTCACAGTAAAGCTTTCTGTCATTGACACAAAGTATCGTTTCCTTTTAGGACAGAAGACATTTAAATGGGACTGGGGAAGTAAATAAAATAAAAAAAACTCTGGGGTAGAACATTCAAACTATCTGTTTTCCTCTTATTTTCACCTCTTCATTCATTGATATATTAACCACCTTGCACTGCATTGTGGAAAATGAAGTAAAGCTTATGGTGAGGAGCTACATTCCCCTTGAACTGCTATGCTTTGAGGTGCAGTCTTAAGCACAAACCCACACACATGCATGACACCCTATCATCATGTCACGCTACAGTGCTTATATGCATGAGCTGTACATTGGGAGCAACACTTGTTCTGCAGCTGTACAAGCATAGATGTTAATACAGGTGTTTGATGTGTTGCTGGCGCCTGTAAGATGATCTGCAGCATTAAGCTAAAAGTTTAGCACCAGGTTGTAGTAGCAGTAGTATAGAAGTAGCAGTAGTAGTACCTGTATTAGTTGTAGTTGAAATAGCAGCAACAACAATAATGAATTGCACTGAGCAAAACCTGAGTCAAATCCTGCTTGACAACATGAGGTGTTTAAGGTTCTGCTCACTGATGACAACTGTTTCCTCCATTCCCGGCAGCCCCAATCAACCCCAGAATCATTTCTAGGAGTATCTGTCGGTTTGTAAAGCCTGATATTCATCCCATACCGGCAGTTAGGGTTTGAATGACTTAAAGTTTGGCTGTATGCCACAGAAATGCCTCCCTAAATATGCATCAGTTGCTGCCTCACTTCATCAAAAATGTTGTTTTCTTTAAGAGGGGGACTGGCAACATGTCAAAGCACAGCAGGCCAGAGGTTATGCTCCTGTCTTTAAAGGGACATTACTGAGTAAATGATCACAACACAGTCCAGATCATCTTGGGGTTGCAGTGCAAGACTATTGAGAAATATAGTCAGAAAATCTCTCTAAAGGGGGATAAAAAAAAAAGGTAGACTGGAGAGGTGAAAAAGAGAGGAGGGGGAAGAGAGGGAAGGAAAAAACCCTTCAATTCAGGGTCATTCAGGGTCAGTCCATAGCTGTGGGTCTTTATGTCCCACACTGATGACCTCAGAGACCAGCTGTGATGATGTCAATGTGATGGACAGTTCATTCCCGCCCACTGGCAGAGTATGAGAACTGAGGAAAGTGCGGCCTTCTCTCGTTGTCCAGACAGTCCATCCCGTCCTCGTCAACTAAAGAAAAATGAGATCATTAACGACTTGATTTCCCTCCATTTGTAGTCACTTTTATGACAATAACAACGCAACTAAGAAAATGTATGACTTCCAATGTTAATTTAATTAATTTAAAAGCATTATCAAACAAACCAAACCCCACAACATTACTGTGCTTTAGATTTAAACAGAAAATGATGCAATTAACAAGTGCCTCTTTGATGAGCCAATCTCCTGCTAACTAACTGATGTGCGTCCTTCAAAACAAGTGGAACCTCACGGTAGCGCAGAGAAACACATCGCTTCTACTCATGCATAATTCAGTGCCGAAACATTTTAAAAAGTGGTATCTTTTTTTCAAAAGCCTGTGAAGTGCTGCATGTGGCCCGAGGACTATTACAGACACTTGAATAAACAGACAACGGCACTTTTGAGTGTTTGTTTCACCGGTTAAATCAAGTGGAAATGTCTCACCTGAAGAAAGAGGCAGATCACCGATAATTTGTTTAAACTTGCTAATTTAGCTTTACTTGATATGCATCCAAACAATATTGTTGTAACTTGTTATCAAAACATTTATATTTACATCATGATCTTCTACAGACAAAAAGCCTACATTATTTTTTTGTTGCTTTGTTCCTGATTATTTCTATTTTAGTCTTTTCACTAAAGAGTAATTTCAGCCATGAAAGATTTAAAAGAAGTCAGAAGTTTTTTGCACCTAAACCTGAATGTGTGTGTGTGTGTGTGTGTGTGTGTGTGTGTGTGTGTGTGTGTGTGTGTGTGTGTGTGTGTGTGTGTGTGTGTGTGTGTGTGTGTGTGTGTGTGTGTGTGTGTGCGTGCGTAAAAGTGCTAGTAAGAGAGACAGTTGGGGAAACTCACATTTCTCTGGGGGCGTGATGGTAATTGTCTGTGCTGTAAACTCCTCATCAAAGTATCTGGTGTCGGTCTCTGAAGTCACCTGAGGCTTGAAGGGAGGGACCATCTGAGGCCAAGATGTGAGGAGAACACAGGGGGAAAAATGAGTTAAGATTAAGATAACCGAACCTTTTATTTGAAATAACACAAGAAAAGAGGGACAAGAGAGGAGAGAAGAGGTGAGGAGAGAGGGAGATTAGAGAGAAAGAGGAACTGTCAGGAAAAGTAGGAGGAGAGGAAAGAATAGGTAAAGGGAAAGAAAAGAAGAGATGACAGAGGAGAGGTAAGAAACAAGGAAAAGTGGAAAAATAGTGAAGAGGAAATGAAAAGTGGGATGAAAAAAGGGACAACGTGGAAATGAATGGAAGGAGAGGAAAAGAGAGGAGAGAGGAATAAAGGAACATTTTCCAGAGATAGGAGAGGAGGAGTCATCCAGAGAGGAGACAAGTAAATGGAAGAAGCTGAGCACCTGTAAAACATGCTGTAGGTGTGTCCTCATAGGACTAAACTTAGACTTTCTGATTAACGTCCCAGTTAACCCTAACAAATCCCAGGAAACAGGATCTGACCTCTTATTGCCCTGTGCTTTACACAGATTCCTGCCCTGTCTTCATAGGTTAGATCAGTGAACTCTGAATGTCTGTGTAATACAATTAAGCAAACATTCACAATCACTAAACCTTTAACTTGCAGGAAGTAAAATAAATCTTAAAAAGTGAGTTCTTTTCTTTCATCCTATTAGACTTTAGAGATCAAAAATCAATGGCACAGTTCACTCATGTAGTACATATTCACTATCATGTTACCTTTTTATCATAGACATCCTGCCAGTCAACACCAGAGAAGTAACTGTGTCTCATTATTTCTTTAGCATCATCTGGTCCTCCACCAAGCCTGCAGGAGAGAGGAGAGGTTTTTTTTGTAATCAAAAGTAAGATCAGAAGCAAACAAAACCAAACACAAAGTTGTCAAATTAATCAAAGTAATCCAAGGTGAGCAAGACATATTTATTACTTTCTTGAATGAAAGTTGAAAAAAATCCTCTTTTGTATTTGATATACAGAGAGATTTTATATTCTGTACCTTTTATACACCATATCTTTAAGAGCTCATAGTTCAGTATTACCCCTCTAGAACATTAGGCTGCAGGAATGCAGGCCTGCTCATAATTCCCACAGCCTCCATATTGTAAGTAGTATTAGAGGTAGCGCTTTCAATTATCAGGCCCCTCTCCTTTAGAATCATCAGTCAGGGACCAGGAGGCTGACACCCTCTCTATTTCTAAGAGTAGGCTCAAAACCTTCCTTTTTGATAAAGTTTAAAAGTAAGGGCTGGCTAAAGAATGGACCAGCCCCTCCTTATGCTGCTACAGGCTTAGATTGCGCAGTTTAGACTTGCTCTTTCTGTAAAGTGTCTTGAGATAGATAACGTTCATTGTGAATTATCGTTACACAAATAAAGACTGATTAAGGGCTTCAATGTAGCCATTTAAATGTTTATAGATGTTTAAAAATTCCCTTATTTGTAACCTTTATTTGCTTTTTTTTTCCGGTCAATGTGGTACTTTTGTTGACAGCACTACTTTTTCAAACAGTTTCCTTCACTAGACCTCGTACGCACCGTTTGTTTGGGTCTTTGATGAGCAGGCCAGACAGCAAGGACTTGGCGTCGGCCGACAGAGTGCGCGGGAACTTGATGTCCTCCATGAGGATGAGCTCAAACAGCTTCTCATGGTCCTGGTTGTAGAACGGTAGGCGGCCACACATCATCTCGTATGTCACCACACCCAAACCCCACCAGTCCACCGCCCGGCCGTAGTCGTTGTCTTCCAGGACCTGAAGAGGGAAAGACAGAAACAGATTAATTTCTCACTTTTTTATGCCTTTATTATAGAGGAGGACAGTGGATAGAGTCAGAAACAGGGATGAGAAAGTGAAAAATGACGAACCCAGGCCGCAAACTTGGCGGATGATCGCATCTGCACATGGGTGACCTACTAGGCCAGGGGTAGGCAACCTTTTCCATCAAAAGAGCCATATTTGCCCGTAGCCCCCCCAAACAAATTGGTCTAGAGCCGCAAAACACTGCTGAACCTTTACTCACTGCTTCAACCACCTCCTCCTCCACCCTCCGATCTGTTCACACCAGACATGTTTGCCTCGTATTTTACTGAAAAGGTTGCAACCATCAGTAACCAGTTTTCTGAGCCTGACCAACTCAGCCCAAAGGCACCAACCAAAAGTGCCTCACTCGACTCATTCTCCTCTCTGACTGAGGACGAAGTCTCTAAGCTTGTGCAAGACTCTCGGCCCACCACCTGTCCTCTGGACCCAATACCATCAAGCTTCCTGCAGACCATTTCCTCTCCGCTTAATGCTGCACTTAAGCATATCATCAACTCCTCTCTGTCTACGGGTGGGTTCCCCACCGCATTCAAGCAAGCTCGGGTCACCCCTCTGCTCAAAAAACCCACACTAAACCCAGCCCAGGTTGAAAACTACAGACCGGTTTCTCTTCTGCCCTTTCTGTCAAAAATACTTGAGGGCACAGTCTTCAAGCAAGTCTCTGCATTCGATCTGCAGACCTTTAAGAAAAAGCTAAAGACCCAGCTCTTTCATGAATACCTAATAACTTAATGATGATGGTCTCAATATAATTGATGATGATGATGGTAATGACGATGGTTTTTGTTTGATAACGACGACTTATAAGATGGTTTCTATACTGATTAGAGCTCTCAACAACTGCCGTCAATGTTGTGCTTTGCCTCTGTGCAATGCCTGTCAGCTCCTGTGTGTCCAATCAGACTCAAAGCTGATCGTTTGCTCTTACTGACATTGTTCCCTTTTTTCTAGATCCTTGCTTGTGTTGTACTTACTCTCTGATGTACGTCGCTTTGGATAAAAGCGTCTGCTAAGTGAATTGTAGAATTGTAATGAAATGTATGCAGCCTAACATCTTACTGACAGCCCCAGAAAATTTTAAGCAGCTTACATTTCTTTTTCTGCATTCTGCTCAGTTTTGATACACCAATTTGTGTCTTTACTGCAGAACTGTATGATTCTTATCAAGTCTTTTTGTCCTGTTTGTGTCTTATACACAATAATGAATGTATTAATTGAATACTTTTATAAACATGTCGGTTGTTTCTGCAATATTCCAGCCCTGCAAAGTTTCTTTAGCCTATTTATTTATTTGTAAATTTATTCATCTACCAAACAATACAATTAAATAAACATAAAATCTCAAATCTTGAATGAAAAGGAGCAGAAAGAAGAGCAATCTTATATAATCTGCCCGTCTTTCACAAGACATTAATTAATAAACCACTTAATTCAAAAATCTAATTTAGAATGACATTATTTATTTTTTGTTTGGGCACTTGTAAGAATGGTGCATAAACCACAAGGCGTCTTACTCTCTCTTTTATTGATAGTAAGAGCATCTCCTGTACCTGAGCGCTCTGTCACCTCAACTGCTGTTATCAGGGTCAGACAGAGCGGAGTGCGTGATTGGTTAAGCAACAGAGAGAGAGGGGGCGCTGAATGAGAGCGTAGCAGAGCAGGGATGTTGACAATCCTATGCTTACCTTTCACATCATATAAGGGGCTACATTAAAAACTTTTAAAAGCAGTACCCTCCAGATCTGTGTGTACAACTTTTCTTAAGTGAGCGATGATCTTCGTTTTGTGTTTGAGGTCTGAGATCTGAGGCTCTCTGATATTATTCAATGTTTCTTTCACGTTCTCTCGGTCTGTGAACGGCTTTCGATTTCAAATACAAATATCTCTTAACATTATCGTTTGTTGTTTTTCAAATTACTGACAACGGTTTGCCTACAGGCAAAGGGTCCTTCAGATAGGACGCAGTGCGCGCTGAGCAAAAGGGAAAGGAACCATTGCGCGCAACGCATGTTGAGGCAGGGCATGACGAACATTTGCGTGGAGGAAAAATTAAAGAATAAAAGGCTAAAAGTAGCATTTAGTAGCACAGCTAGAGAATGTAGGACGATTTGGAACAACAATAATTAATACAAATCAAAAGTAAAGAAAAAAACATTTTCTTTTCTTTTTTGGCAAAGTTACAGGCAGCCACTGGATAGGGGCAAAAGAGCCGCATGCAGCTCCAGAGCTGTGGGTTGCCGATCCCCGTACTAGGCCATCAGTGCCCCAAATTCAAAATTGTAGACTTTTCCTTATATAGAACCATCAGCATTAATTTTATTGACACTGTCCTCTGTATTCAGTGAAAAGACAGATGAGCAAGGGGAAAACAAACAGGGCAGCCTTCTGCTCAAAAATTAAACAAAAATTAAACTTTTCTGAGATGAACAGTGTCTGCAAAGATAACAAAGACTGAGGTGTAGACAGAGAACCCCTCCAAACATACAGACACACACATACAGAGGCAAACATCATGGGATGGCAGGTCTTCAGAGGCCCCTGTTACAGTAAGGGAGTCAGTGTGCTGGCGTGGCCCACCAGATGCCCCTTCCGGTCCCTGCCAGCTCTCTCTGGCACACTGATGCTCTCCTGGCAGAGACAGAGAGGACTGTCCCTGGATGGAAAAGGCATAAACAGCCCACAACACGGGTCAGGGCCGGTCAAACCTCCAAGCTGGCCTGCACAGGTACTGTACTCTGAGCTGCTGTGTTGTGAAAGAGTGTGTGAAGGGGAAAGAGGTTCTGTGAAAGAAGTCGCTTCCGTATCAAAGTCTTGTGTCTGGGCTACCTTCCTACTTCTATTTCCTGCCTGCTCTCCTTATGTCTCCTCTCTCAATCTTGTCTTATCCTGCCTTCTTCGTCCTCTAATCAATTCTTCCCTTGCTTGTTTCTTCTCTTTCATCCTCTCACGGCCTGTTCCCTCACCTCTGGAAAAAAAGAGAAAGAGGAGGAAAAGAACGCTGATGTAGGAAGGTAGGTATTTAAGGTGTTTTTGCAGCCCTCATTTACATAATAGTCTTATTAACATGGTGTGTATGTGTGTGCATGCATGCTTTGATTGAGTGTGTGTGTGTGTGTGTGTGTGTGTGTGTGTGTGTGTGTGTGTGTGTGTGTGTGTGTGTGTGTGTGAGTGTGTGTGACTGACAGACAGACAGGCAGAGCTGGAGAGCAGCCAGAACAGCATATGTTGTACATCTCGCCAATAATAATAACATCTCACTCACTGTTAATAATGGACCAGGCAGAGTGGACGTGTGTGCATGCTAACAAACACAATAACAAACACATGAGTACATGTGACATAAAAACATTTTTTTGACATAATTATTTAAAATGTAAAAATCTGCAAATGCAATTTTATGAAAAAAATCAGAAATACACTTTATGTGAGCTAATATGTGCTAGTAATAACGGTGAGATTCTGCAGATCCAGATGCTCGTATTTGATAGATGCAAAAACAGCTTGGATTGATTAAAATATATGCTTCATCATCCAAACTGTATGCTGATAGGACTATGAAAATATATATCCAATAATGTAATATAATGCAATGTAATGCATTTTGAAATTCTACCTTAGCCTGAAGCACTGTGCTCAGACTTTACACTATAAAAAAAAGTTAAATAAATATGTCAAAGGATGAAAAGGAATCCAAATTATTAGTTTAAGTGTTGTGAATATCTTTATGAATGATACACATTTTTTCATAATCTAACCCTGTATTACAAAAGTGATATCATTAGCATCCCAGATCAGGAATCCTGCATCTTAAAGCCAACAGTTTTAGTTCAGTTGTTATCATTAACAGTTATAATAAAGGGTTCTTAATGTAGGCTGGAACTTTTTATTTTTCTGATATTAAGTTTCTGATGAAACAAAAGATGAGGATCTCATGTACAACTCCATCTGTAAAGGATGTTTACAGTAATGGGATTGTTCAATGAGACCAGGTGAGAAGAAACTACAAACAGCTGCCTGTGAGTTTCCACAGCAGCTAAATACCACAGAAAGCTGGTCATTAACTGACTAAGCTCACACACTCGGCACTTAACTACTAATGATGGAGGCGGCTGCTTCAGAGAGTGCAAGTCAACATGTGCGTGGAAGTGAATAAGAGAGATATGAGTGCTATTTTATGTGTGATTCTGTGTATGTGTGTGTGAATTTGAGCATTAAGCCGGTCACCCCCATTGGCAGATGCAGAGAGGAGCTCGGGGAAGGCATCGTGCCGCCAGCTCCAGATATACTATTGATTGGTACGGCTGGAGGGATAACACTGGCTTAGACTGCTGGGAGACTGTCAGGCACACACACACGCACAGCAGATGGAATATTTATCCATCCTCTTCAAATTCATAAAGTTATGTGAGTGATGCCATCTAGGAGACGTTTGGTGTTGTTTCAGTCCCTGCACCTTGAGGAGGGACACACACATACACATCACATACACACACTCACACAAAGTATATGCTTGTCCCCCTTTTGAAATTCAAAGGAGGCTCCTTTTCGATGCTCATCAACAGGGTGGATCATGAGTCTTTCCAAAAAAAGGTACAGAAATATATAATCAGAGCTGTCCAGTTGGTTATGTATATGTATGCTCATGTCAGTATGTGTGATGATGTATGTGTGTGTGTGTGTGTGTGTGTGTGTGTGTGTGTGTGTGTGTGTGTGTGTGTGTGTGTGTGTGTGTGTGTGTGTGTGTGTGTGTGTGTCCTGGGACCAAAGAAAGTGGTGGCAGCTCGGTTGCAGGCAGGGAGCAGATTAATCCACACAGAGCCAGAATGCTGCCCCACAGCCCAAGGCATGGAGGCATTGGAGTGTGTTTTTGTGTACATTGCAATATGTGTGGTTATGTGTGTATATTTTAGAGAAACACAGGATAAATAAATAAATAGGACAAGACTTAAGAAGCTACGAATGATATAAATCAGCAGTAGAGGAGAGAGGAGAAGAGCACTGATGTAAAGCAGCCGTAAGGGAGAAGGTCTTGTCTTGTCCTGGTCCCTGATGGGGCAGCCATGTGGCAGATAGATTCTGCTTGCGGGACGGGGTTTTGGCAGCCTGGACAGGACTAGATGGGTTGGGACGGGCACACACAGCCTGTGGCTGTACCAGCTCAGATACCCAGCAGGCTACAGGGAACACAAACACACAACACACACACACCTCATATACTCGGCACCGTGAACACAAACTCACATTGTTGGTGTCACACAGAGACCTTCTATCTCAAGAGTGTCATCATGTGGAAGTCAATTTATGTTGACACTGTTCCATTTTTTCAATGTTTAACCAATGGCTAACAAAACACAGTGTCAAATAAATACAACAAACAAAGAAAATAAAAACAGAGACAAATACATGGAAATCATCCAAGTCCATCCCCTATAACACTTAAGAAAATATTGAAATGTGTCAATCACAAAAATTATGAGAAAAATATGAAAAAAAACAGAGAAAAACACTCTCCATGTGTTTTTTTCTGATCCTGTTCCATCCTTTTAAGAGGACCTTACACTGCTCATTGTTCATTCATCTCACACTAATCTTATTTTCAACTGTCCTCAAAACGGAGAATAACACTTCAATCTGATGTTTTTCAAAATCAGATGAAGAATAGCTGACTTACAGTACAGTGTAGCTGAGTATCTATGTATGAGTTACTTTAGACGCACAGCAGACACAAACCTTTTTTTTTCACTTCTCATCTGCCCTATTCACTGGCGGCAAACACCGTAACTGTCTGAATTTCACTCCCATAACCCTGATATATTTCCTCTCCTTTCTCATCTTCCTCTGTCTTCAACCCCACCTCCCCCTTTCTCTTTTTAATCCCGGCTACTTTGCATCTCTGAAACTTGGCTCAGAGCAAACTGTGTTATTTTTACACGCGGGCGGGCAAGCAGAGCGTGCGGGCGGGTGAGTGGCGGTGGCGGCGGTGGTGTAGATTTCCAGGTTTTTTCCGAGCACCTTCCTCCAACCTCGCCCATCTGCCGCCATCTGCCTCGCTTTAGCCCGCACTTTCTACTGAAATGACACACACAGCATACACGCGCGCACACACGTAAATGCACATAGACGCACATCCTGTGAAAAATAACCAACAGCTTCCAATCAGCTTTTGGCACGCAAAGGAAGGGACTCTAAAAAAAAGCACAAAATGCTTGGCCAAATTGTCCCCCATACTTTTTTCAAGTAGGATATACACTATGCTTCTACTCTCGTGCCTTCATCTCCACATCACCACTGCTCGGTCTACAACACCCACAGTCCTACACACTCTTGCCAGTTGATCTGCTGGCCTTCCAGTGAAGAAGTGCTGATGGCTGGACAGCGGATGACTGCAAAATTAAAAAAAACGTACAAGATTGTAGTTGTGTGAGTTTGTGTGTGTTAGCTCGGTGCTGTGCCTTTCTTTAATTCAACCAACACCCTCATTCACACGCATGAGCTGCATATTTACAGTTCATCATCATTTTATGGAAATTATCTTCCTGTGAAATCTGAAAATGAAAATGTACATACATAAAATCCACTAAAAGAAGGTTTCAAACATCTTTACGTAAAGCAGGGTATTATGTGTAAGGGATTCACATCATGTTTAAAGGTTGAAGTGTATGTGTGTAGATGCCTTCATGTACTTTGAAGCCTGTATATGAAAGTCGGCTCATGCAAATCTGCACAATTTACACAACTTACCATATAGTTCTTGAACGTATGTCATTTTAAAATTGATATCTGCAATGTCATCTGTAATACACTGTAGGTAGAGCAGGACATCATTGTGTCTAGTGTGGCCGAATGTTTAGGTTAGACGGATGGTAACAGACAACCTAACAGACATGACAGCTTATGATTGTACCTGCACATGATGGAGAAATGGCAGGGAAGTGAAGAGATTCTAAGAAATCTGCCTTTTGATTTATAATTGAATGTCCTATTTAATGCAAAATACATAACAGCAAAAAAAAAAAAAAAAAGCATATAGCAGCTCCTCCTGTCTCTTACTACTTCTCCTAGGATAGTCGAGGGAAATGTGTTGCATCAAACAAACAAAATTCTGGTAGAAAATGGTGTGACGTTAAATTTATCTTTTAAAAATAGCTATAAAATAAACAGTAAAGTATGAAGCATTATGAACATGACCTAAGAATTGTAAGCGTATGCTGCAGGTGTACCCTTAATTTTCTGCATAATAGGGAATCATTATACAAAAAAAAGTACATAATGGTGAAGATCAAAGCATGAAGGGACAGAGTTATGCTGAGAAGAATTGGAAACACACTTTTCATGACTTAACTTGGGTTGTGAAAGAATTATTGTATAATACTTGAATAAGAAAAAAGAGGGTGTAGAGGTTCAAGGCATGAGAGAAAAATAAGAAAATAACATTTCCAATTAAACCATAAGAAAACCGGAGATAATAGAAAACAGATAAGACCAAAACAAAGAAGTTACCTCAGGTGCCAGGTACTCTGGCGTGCCACAGAAGGTCTTCATGGTAGCAGCGTCTGTAATGCCCTCTTTGCACAGGCCAAAGTCAGTGATCTTGATATGACCGTCTTTGTCCAGCATCAAGTTTTCCAACTGAAAGGGAAACAAATAAGAAAACACAAAAATTGCTCAGATCCAACTTTCCTTGTGAGAATATAAAAAAAATCTGTGAAATAGAAAACTGTAATCCTAACAATGCGGAGTGTAGGGTTGAATTAAGAATTGAAGAAACTGGAATTCAAGAGATGTTTTGTCAAATGTTTTTGAATACTTTTTAATTATTCAAGATTCATAACTGAGAATCAAAAAAACATTCCTGCTTCTGCTTTGTTTAATGACTGAAATACTTTCCCTGTGCAGTGGAGTCAAGGTCTCGCCACTCTAAAGAGGTGAGCAGGGACAGACAAGATGAGAAATACGTATTGTATCACCCCACATAATGGCAGTACACACACAGACACACAAACTCTAAGCAGAGGAGGGAAATAAACTTCAGGCATGTAGTGAAGCCACTCAACCTTTTAATTTTAATGGCTGAAGTGTTTTTCTCGCTCTCAATCTGCTTTTTCCTCCTTTCTGTTTTCTTGGCTGCTGTGAGCAGGGCCGGGGCCAAGGCTGCCAGGCAGACTCTCAGACAGAGCCATCTACCTCTCTACCTCTGTGGCATCAGCACCCCCTTCCTCCCCACCCTCATCCACCTCCAATGCGTTTTTACTGCTTCATGTCTGTGTGAGCTTGTCTCTGTCCTTCTCTTTAATTACTACATGTCCTGAGCTACTTCTCTCCTCCTGGAGGAAGGGCGCTTAAAAAAAAGTTTTTCCTATATCTTCTCATCACTCTCATCCATGCCCCCCAACCAGCCTCCACTATGTGTCTCTGTTTACCTTGAGGTCCCGGTACACAATCTTGGCTGAATGCAGGTAGTCAAGAGCTGAAACAATCTCGGCACCGTAGAAGCGCGTGCGCTCCTCTGAGAACACCCGCTCTCTGGACAAATGGAAAAACAGCTGCGGGAGAAGGAGAGAGGCAAAGAGAGGGTGAGAGGGAGAGAGGATGGGAGGGAGGGAGAGAGAGACAGAGAGGGGAGAGACAGCAGGGACGGCACAGCAATAATTACTGATTTATTGGAGGAAATTAGCACAACACAAACTGGCTGCCCGCACCATATTGAGATGATAGATAGCGGAGGGGAGGGTGAGCTGTGGGTGTATGTGGAGATGGGGTTGAGTGGGGGGTGGGATGGTTGCCTCGGTGGAAGGCGGGTGGAGGCGCTCGGCAGCTGGCGCCTCATCTAGAAGTCCCCCCCCTCAGCACACACACACTGTCATACCTCTTCCACGTTACCCTCTGGGCTTGGTTGGCACAGTGCTGGCATGGAGTTTGGCGACGGGGGCCAAATCAAGGGTTTAATCAATACACCAGTCTAGTTAAAGACAGGCCGACCGCCGCTGCCGCCACCACTACCACCAACCCCTCCCCGTCCTCTCCCATCCCAACAGCCTCCAGTGCAGAACTAAAAAGTGGCCTTGCTGGCCTTTCCCCTTGAGCCTCCATCTTCATTGAATATATTCTCATATCTTTTTTTAGCAAGAAGCTCATTTTCATACTTTAAGGAGTACACAAGTTTTTTTTTCCCAGGTGGCTATTCCCCAATCTTCTTGTTCTTCTGCTCACCTCAAAATTCCTTCATGTCTCTCTCTCTCTCTCTCTCTCTCTCTCTTTCTGTTTTTCCCTCCTTCCCTGCCCCTTAGTTGTCAACTTATCACAAAGCTACACATGTGGCACCAAAATTACACCAGCCTGCTGCGGCACACCAGTCAAGTCGTACAAATTACCCATGAGGCCAAGGGGCACACATCCCTCCATTAATTGCTCAGGGAGGTTTGCATATGGCCGCTGGAGTGATGCTCATAGACCACCTTGCTCAAATTTTGTCTGTGTGTAATGTGTGTGTGTGTGTGTGTGGTGGGGGTTGTGGTGAGACGGGGTAACACGACAGGTGGGCCTTCATCAGTGTACTGGCAGCTGTGACTGTGGCAGGTTTGTAATGGGTTGTGTATGTGTGTACATATGTGTGTGTGTGACTGTATGTGAGGCATCTTTGGTCACAATTTGTCCACTGAGAGAAAATGTTGATGTGTGTGTTGCTCTAAGTAAGAGTGTGTCTGCTTGAGTTTAGTGTGTGTGTACGTGTGTACGTGTGTGTGTGTGTGTGTGTGTGTGTGTGTGTGTGTGTGTGTGTGTGTGTGTGTGTGCGCTCAGGCCTGGCACTGGCTGAACTTCCTAACTAACTGGGAGGGGAGCAGGTGACAGTTACACTGAGGGAATGAACCAAGATTGCAAAAAACTGCCCGATTAAAAATCTGAGAAGTGGAGAAGTGGTGGAATCCAAACTCATTTCATCTCCGACTGTCATTCTGGCTATATCTGCCCCATAGGTGTGTTCATAAATAGACACGAGCAGGAGACGGATGGAACAGGAAAGAGAGACGAGGAAGCGAGCCAGAGGCCAGTTGGTTGGCAAATTAAATGTGTTACACAGCAATCGAACAGTCAAACTTTATCAGCTCTTTGAGTCTTTGCACGTTTCATAATTCTTTTGCTGAATTGCTGTTGCAAAATCACACATCGCCAATCAAATGTAATTGTGAAAAAACTGTATAAAACAGTAGCCATTTGCACTCCTGAAAATTTCAGGACGGGCTGCTCCTTTGGTTTATGTTTAACACTGGTATCTAAAACAATGGCCAGTTTTAAAAAAAATTGTAAAGTCCCAGACAAAAAAACAACTATTCCCTGCTAATCAATTCTGTTTCTGTTGCCTGTCAAAAGCTACTCAGGTGTCAGTTAGTGAGGTGAGACTGTGGTTTAACTGGTATTTACAAGTAGTTCCCCAAAGACATCTGTGTGTGTGTGTGTGTGTGTGTGTGTGTGTGTGTGTGTGTGTGTGTGTGTGTGTGTGTGTGTGTGTGTGTGTGTGTGTCTTACCTCTCCTCCGTTCACATACTCCATAACGAAACAGAGGCGGTCTTTTGTCTGGAATGAATACTTCAATGACTGCAAAGAGAAGCACACACATGAACATAGACAGATATTTGTGTCTAAATAGTTGTATCACCTTTTCAGTCCATTGATTTTTATGCCTGTCATTCTGTCTAATTGTGAACTTGCAATCGTGCTGTCACATGTATTCAATCTTACAGTACTAGCCAGAGGTAGTTAAAACAGCAGGAGGACCAAAACATGATCATTTATGTCTGTGTTTACTCTTTCAAAGAAAGAAGGTTTGTGTGTTTTTCTTTGGAGGGAGAAAGCTGCTAAACAAAAGAACAGTTGCTCGGTATCTCTTTGTGGCTGCAGGTGCAACACGGGTAAACTCAAATATGAACTGTGATTGCTCTCACAACAGTGTGTGTATGAACATCGTGTAATAAAAATGAGTAGCTGCTAAGGTGTGGATGTTTACATCAAAGGCTAAGTGTATAGTTAACAGATGCACCCGTTAATGTAGAACAATATGGTTCCACACTCATAATTAGCCTCAAGAGACTCAGTTATGTATGGGATCAATATGCTGTGTGAGTTTGTGTGTGTGTGTGTGTGTGTGTGTGTGTGTGTGTGTGTACGTGCATGTGGCATTCACTTCTGCAGATGTCAGTCAATTTGCATACATAAATAAGTCTAAATTTAAACAGTGTGTGTTTTGTGTACATGAGGTACTTACAGTGAGAAAGGGGTGTCTGGTGTTTTTAAGCACTCTGCTCTCTGTGAGTGTGTGAGCCACCTCATCCTGCACAGAGAGGGTAAAAACATTTTCATTTAAACAAATACATGAGATGGCAGCTGAAGAGAACTGCATGAAATGCATTAAATACACAAGATACTGACAGCAAACACTGGATTAACAATTGAAAGTAGTGAGAAAAGAAAACTTGGATATAAAAGTTGACCAATAGATGAACAGCCTCTGTACTAACCTTGGCTATGATGACTTCTTTTTTGAGGATTTTCATTGCGTAGTACTTCCCGCTTGCCTTTTCTCGGACAAGAATCACTTTGCCGAAGGTTCCCTTTCCGAGAAGCTTCAAGTAATCAAAGTCACTCATTGTCTAAAGATATAAAAAAGAAGATTGATGTCAGGGATTCATCCATGCTTCAAGTTTATTGGTTGCTGTTACTGCTTAATATTATATTTTACCATAAGCAGCCTTCATATAATTCAATTTACAACATGGAATATTTTATAAAATAAAGTTAATTAAGTGAATTGTTTTACTGTCCCTGTTGAATGGCACCTGTCACTCTCCATGGTCCAATCATTTTTTATCTAAAACACAGTCAGGTGTGAACCTCCCCCTGACCACCTGATATTTCTGACATTTCTGACATTTCTGAGTTACATCATTCAAAACCTTTGTATTATGGGATGTAATGCACTGTAAGGGGATCTAAGTTTACTTTAGGTTGTGTGGTTAATTTGTGTATTGTACTGTGTATTAAATCCACTTGTATCATACAACTGTGACACAAACTACAATTACAGAAGTTATTTTGTACGACTACTTTTACTTTCCAGAGCTCTTTAAATTAAGTAAAACACTTAACGATCCTGGTTGTTCCAGTGGCGATTCAGTGCTAACACAGAGCTTATCTGTGAAGACTATTTCCAAAAGGAAGGTAGTCAAAAGGTGGTCACCTATTACATGACAATCAACACTTATTGTACAGCAGCAAATACATATTTTGTGTTCAGTCTGTTAGAGCAAGTATGTGATTGTGTGTCTGAGTGAGTGTCTGTTGCTGTGTGTCACCTTTCGTTTGTGGTGTGTAGTGGAGATGTCCATCTCCTCCTCGACCATGTTGTCGATGTTGGAGGTGGGGCTGCACTGGATCCTTTCCTCCTCTTGTCTCTGGAGCTTGTCAGCCACCATCTGGATGGCCTCCGTCCACTCATCTCTGAGTTCACAACACAAAACAGGACAAAAATATAAACTAACTTTAGATACAGATTTCTTTGATGTTAGCAAAGTCATGGTTACACATGAAACAGTAAGTTGTTTGATAGTATGTTTGGCAACTGTTACATTATCAACTTATAATTACAATAACTAGGCTATCAGGTGCCCCAACTTAAATACTTTATGAGCAAAACCAAAATAAAACATCAAAACACCAAAACATAAATAAAAAACAGGTTCCAGCTTCTAAGTAAGATTTTTTAAAACTTTAGGGGGGGTTTAACTTGGGACAAAATGATGTCGCTTCGGCCTCAGGGAAAATATAAAAGGGTCTTACAGTACTTTCGGGCATTTTACTGAACAAATGATTACTTGAGTAAATTATGGGCAAGTGAATTGACATGGACTTTGAAGTCAAGAAATTTTAAAAACACAGTTCCAAACCACACCAAAAGTGACAATTGTGGTACTTTCATAAAGAGAAAGTGTAGAATGTAGTCTTTATAATTAAAGAATCAGTATAACAATTACCTGCAGTCCTAGTCATAATGTTTGCTGTTACTCATTAAATCAACATATTATCCAGATACAGACTCAATAGATACTGATTATACCAAAAGGTTTCAAAGGGCTGTGTGTCAAAATTCAAACTGGCCATAAACTGTCCAATGGGATGTCTGGTACACTTAATGAAGCAGGTATTTAAAGGCACTAAAATGTTTTCAATTAACATAAACACCTTTTTGTTTAACAGAGAGGAAACATGGTCAACTAGAGAATCAACCAAATGAGCAATGATCATGGAGCAGAACTAATGCCCACCAGTCTGTGCATGTGTGAGAAAGTGTGTGTGTGAAAGTGTGTGTGTGATGAGGATGAGCTAGTGTGTGCACAAACACACACCCATGTATTAGATGGAACAATGCAGTGTTGTTTGGTAACATTGTTCCTCCCCATTGACTTTCCATTAGCGGTGTTGTTCAACATCTGTTGAGATAAAATCTGTATGAATGTGTGTGCTCAAGTGCTTGTGTGTATGTGTGTGGTCATCATATGTAGCAGAAGGCCAGCCATGCATCAGGATGAGTAGAAATGTTAACTCCTTAATGATGATGAATATAATTGAATGCTTATATACAGTGCAGAGCATCCCTCTGCACGGAGAGGAGAGGAGAGGAGAGGAGAGGAGAGACTTTTATTGAGTTTATAATTGTAAATCCCCTTGAGTTTATTTTAGCAACATTTATCGACTTTATTTTATCAATATAAGGTGAAGTTTTTGAACACAAAGTGAAAATCTTTTTGCCTAAAGTCAGAAGTGGGCTAAGATAAGAGTTCTTCTTTGATTTGGTTCCCCACTGATCTTCACTCAAACAGTCTTAATCTTGTGCTACATGCAGGGGCTACATGTTAGCATAAAACACTGCAGAGCTTGAACTGAGGTGAACCAAAGATGATATTCAAATATTCAGAAATCCTCGGGACTCTGGAGAAGCAAGTGAGGATTTACAAGTGCTCCCTTTCAAATACACTTACCCAGTGTAAGCTGTGAGGAGATCATAATAATGAAACCTGTTTGACTCCCAAACGATCACCCTGGTGTCTTTTGTTTTGTTTTGAGTTAGATGCCCATATGTTTCCTTGAGGGATCTGGAAGAACATCCATCTGAACTTAAACAGAGCAGTGTGTGTTTGTGTTTTTTAAGATCTGAATCCCTTTCTACTGCAAAGACTTCTGAGCCTAACCTACACACAGCAAAACAAGGGCAAACTCAAGTTACACTCCTCGTACAACAATGGAGCACTCAATTTGTGGCACCCATGATGTGCGTGTGTGCGTGTAGCTACATGAAAAGCAATGGGAACTCTCTCAAGGTCAGGCAGCAGATAAATGCTCCCTCTCTTGGTTTGAATGTTTTTTGTATAATGAGGTTTTTTTTTTTTTTTTTTGCTAATGAGAGATAATGGGCCTGCCTACAGTCGGGCGCCTTGCCAACACGTGCCACCCTCCCTGCTCACGGCTGGGACTGTGGTAGCTGGAGCTCTGCCAGCTCTGGTACAGTACAACAGTTACAGTCTCACACACACACACACACACACACACACACACACACACACACACACACACACACACACACACACACACACACACACACACACACACACACACACACACACACACACACACACACACACACACACACACACACACACACACACACACAGAAGAACAGACACCCAGTTGTGGCAAACATACTTCTTTTGAAGATTTTTAAACTTTAATGATGCACACATTTCCACAGTGAGCACACATCTGGAGCATTCAACATATAGATCTGCATATTCTTTAAAACATATTTTAAAAAATCAATTTAAAGTTATTTACTGTACGTAAACTTCAAAATGTTTTTTTGTTGTGTAGAGGCAAAACTATTATAAAGCAATATAACAAAGACAAAGTTGGACAGACAGCTGTAGCACTCACACACACATAAAAAAACACACAAACTCAAAGGATGCACAGAAGCATCTGTGGTCTTCTGGGCAAAGCTGTTCATTTTCTGGAGATAAACACCTCAGCTCCTCAGAAAGGAACTGAGCAGCTGGAGAATTTATGCCAACGCTACTTGAAAGGTCTCCTTTCCACTCGGTCTCTCTCACCCTCTCTCTTTCCCTCAGACACACACACCAAAAATACACATAGACTCTTGTGTACAGTACACACCTCCTCAAACATGCCTCTGCCCTTGATGACACTTTTATCCAAATCATTTCTATATCTGGATTAAGTATGTTTTATCAATGTATAGCCTAGTGTCATGGTATTTTTAAAGCTTACAAGTTATTTTACTTTCTTTGACTTGAGCAGAACTTGAACATAGTCTTTCAATATTCTTCCTTAATACATACAAAAATTCTAGTTTAGCAAACCCAGGCACAGTGTGTCTCCTGCTTTTTATGATTCTAGCTCACATCGGATGGAGTTAGAAAACACTGTTATTGAAATACAGTATTTACTTTTTTACTGACCAGCAACGACTTGAAGACAGATGAATGCTGTGGACCAATAAAAAAAACTGACCTCTCATCAGGCGAGTCCACGTGAAAGGTCCTCTCTATGACAGTGGTCCACTGGAGGCAGCGTATAATGAAGGTGTTTGGCTTCGGCCTCTCTGTTTTCATAAGCTGACATTCTGAAACAGACAGCCAGAGGTTTAGTGTTGTGATTAATGTACAGTAACAACAATGTCTTTACAGTTGAAAGCTCTAATGTGGTTTGGTTTTGCACTGATGAGCTGATATCTTGTGGCATCATATGAACTGCAATCTTATTATAATTTTGTAAATCACTGTCTTGTCTTACCTCAAGTAACTTTTCAATTTGGTTTGAATGCATTGGAGCAAGTCCTCTTACAATATCTTTTTCTGTCCTCTTTTACGTGTCAAAGTAGGAAAAGCACAGATTTATAAAAGATGAAATGCTCAATTCAGGGTCCTTGTATTGTGCCTGTTGGTTCAATTTAGGTCTGAAAGTGGCAATTATTGTTATTTTGGAGTGATCTGTCAATTACCTTGATTAGTTGATTAGTAGTTTGTATCTTTAAAATATCAGACAGTTCTGAGAAATGTTGAAAGACCAAGATGACAAAGTTCTTGTTTAGACTACATCCTAAAGATATTTGGTTTATAGCAGCTGAATCTAAGCATCCTGGTTTCTTAAATATATGTAGACTGATCTAGACTGATCTCAATAACTTCAAACACTGATGCTTATAATGAAGGTGCTTTCTTGTGCCAAGGGACATTATTTGTTGCAGCACATACGCATCTGGTGAAAATCTGGAGTGACACTTTTCTGTGGAAATGGGAAATACAGTAGGCCGTTATTACACAAATGCATAATACAGTACACAAACGCAGAAAAGTACGCACACAAAGCCAGATGGGGCTGTGAGATGGCTGTGGGAAGGAATGCATCTTCATTGTCCCTCAGCAGTGTCTCTGCTTATGGGGGACAAGAGCTGTTGTAAAAGAACATAATGATCCATCTTCTGACCCCTCATCTTGCCCACTTCTTATTTGTTAAACATAAATCAGCCTCTGTTCTCCTTCTCCTGTTTTCACCTCCCTCCTGTTCTCCTGTTGTCTCCCGCCATTTTCTCCTCACCCTCATCTGTCCTCCACTATGTTCCTCTCCTCTTCCCTCCTCTCATCCTCGGCCTACACATTCTTCCAATTACTTTCTGTTTAAGAGTGGTACAGCACAGCACGTCACGGCTCAGCCTAAATTTAGACAGGAAGGTTAATGACAACACGGCTTGGGTCGTACTCACTGCACAGTTTTAATGTAAATTCAAACATACACTCTCACACACACACACACACACACACACACACACACACACACACACACACACACACACACATAACTTTCTACCTGGCTTGTGAACATTGCATGCTGTGCTGCCAGACACAAGGTCATGCTATGGTTGATGTCAAATAAACACTCACATCCACACATGGACACACACATAAACTCACACCCACACACACACATGCTAAAGTGATATTGAAGTTTAACTATTAGCTGAAAATGGGTTGTTTGCCACAGCAGGCAATTGTGAAATCTTTGTGGCAGTTCAGTGAGTGAATGTGAGTTCATGCTTCTGTGTGTGTGTGCGTGCGTGTGTGTGAGTGAGTGAGTGAGTGAGTGAGAGAGATAGAGCGACAGGCTTGTATGTATGAGTCCCTCTGCAGGGAACAGGGCTGTACCATCTCTGTTCCATCTGACCACTTCTGCTGTTCATGCACACATAAACACTCACACACACACATAAACAAACACACACACACATAGGAGTATACACACACACACACATGTAGACACACACGCCACCTGGCCTCCCAGCTTTGGGCAACAGATGTGGCAATGCCAGTGCTGTGCCAAGCAGCCGGGCCGGATGTATGGCCTGGCTTGTCCTCTTCACAAACTATTTTCCTCTCCCCTCTTTTTCCTCATTCCTCCGATCCTGTCTTCATCTCCTCCTCCCTGTCTGTTCAGCACTGATGATCCTCCTCTCCCCCCTCCTTTCTTTTCCCCATATTTCTACAAAAGTCTAACACACAAATCCCTCCATCTCTATGTCTCTTCTGTTTCTCTCCACCCTAATCATCTATCCATCTCTGTCTTCTCTTACGCTATTTCCGTGAAGGGTGGATTCTACCATTGATCATTTAACTGTTTTAGTCCGCATTCTCACTTATTACTAATCCTCATCCCTGCCACCAACAGCCCTCACAACACTATTCTGCAGATATCTTTCACAAAGCTAGTCAACTTAAACTTCCCACAAAAAAAAAGGGTTAACTTGTACCACTATATTCCTATCTAACTAATTGATTATAAATCAATTAAATACCCATCATTGATGGCAAGTCAACAACAGGACAACTGATGTGCAGCATTACATCATTAACTCTGAAAACATGCAAGTAAATACGTCGACATCTGCATCAGGCCTTGTGCCAAGTTGTGAACACCAGCTTAGCACCAATCAGATTATGTTTAGTAAATTAATATTAATGAACATGTAATAGAGTATACAACTTAACAACATGTATTCATTTAGTAATTAAGCGACATATGCTGTATTGTATACTGAATAGTGTTTTTATCTGTCCAGCACAAAGGTGGATGCAGCTGTAACAATATGATGTTGTTCTTTTAAATTTTCCTATAATCAAACTAGATCATGTTTACTTTTTCAAATATAAGCAATCATAAGAGTTCAACAATGCCTTAACTATATTGTATAAAATTGATGGTAAGACTATTTAATAAGTGATCAAATTTCCCCTAACCTGGCTTTGTACTTTAAGGCAGATGTTGACAGATTTGCATACTGTATGTGTTCACATTGTTTCTATTGACAGAGTAACAAAACCATAATTTCACTTTGGGTCTTGCAGCCCAAACGTGATTATCATGTCTTAAATAATCAACACCTTGTCACAAAGCTTTATATTCTAAAATTATTATTACCACTTTTATTATTGACATATTTTAATGTCACATCTGAATGTTAGGTCTGAATCTGTAGACTGAGTATATCATAGTAAACCCATAAAGAGAATAAAAAACACAATTGAATTGATTTTGCCTGAAGTGTCACGTTGCTGTTAGCTTTAGCCGGTCAGATTTAATGTCAAAGACCATCCTGTGAGTGGGTTAGAGTCATTATGGGACACTGTTTAAGGCTGAACCATTTTAAACCCATCAGTTTGAACACCTGGAAAGTTTAACTGCCAATTTGCATTTATGAATGAACAATGAGGGGTGATTGTGGTAGTAATGAGACTGAGGTACATTAAAATTAATCTTGTTAACTCATTAGCTGGTTAATTAAACATGTCAATGACAACACAGAGCTTGTTAACCAGGTGCAGACAGATGATATACTGATAAATGGTTAATTAGAGCCTTCAGTGAATTCTGTAAAGCACAGTGATGCTGTGAAGTCTGATGAGTGACAAGGTGCTTTGACACATCCTGACACAACTGATGCAATAAAACTGTAGTACCATTTAACTGTGACTCCCTGTAATGAAGGCACGTGAACATTTTAGTAACATCTCATGGTACTTTACAAGACAGAAGTGTTTTGAAACAGCACTAAATAAATCACTAAGAGATCAAAGGCTAATATATGTTTATCAACTGAAGATATGGGTTCAAATCTCTGCTCAAGTATCCTAAAGAAGAACAACAGGACTGAAACCACTGAAAAATGTTTTCCTCCTAACAGATATGCTCCCTGCAGGGGTTAAATACAGCAGGTGTTCCAGTACTATCATCATCACTATTATTGATGACACACCATAGAAGTGTGCAGAGTACATTTGTGCCGTGTATACCAAAAATAGGCAGGTACTTGCTTGTCCCTGAACTACATAATAATGATCAAGATAAAACCTAATGAATCACCATTAAGGGCACCAGCTAACTAAAATGTGCTGCCAAGATTGGGAACTATAACCAGACATGAGTGGACTTTCCAACTTAACATTGTGGTTCTGTACACATACATTGATGAGATACAGATACAGGAGGATTAGGGGTAGTTGATTTTGATATATGTATGGCAGGTGACATACTTGCTACAGAGAAGTTATTTAGGGGGTAGGGCAGGTCGGCGTCCTGAGGTTTCTCTTTGTAGCCGATGAAAGAGCCGTCTGTCTTCAGCAGGAAGTAACGTGGCCGCCAGTTCTTTATGTATTCACCTGAAAATAAGATGGACACAAAGACAGGGAGGCAAATGTAAGTCAAATGTGTTTATTCAACAGAAAATGGTGATTCTAAGGGAACACAGCAAAAAGTGTTAATGGTGATTATGATGATGATATAATATTAATACATATCAGTAATGATGATGATATTAATAACAGATTTTATTCCCTTGACAGATGATAGTCTGCCTGCTCAACTCTCATCTGTCCAAAGTGAATCACACACATGTTGTACACAATCTAGTATACATAGACACACACACACACACACACACACACACACACACACACACATACACACAGCAGCTCTATGACTCCCATAATGCTTGCCAGATTCAGATCGGATTATCATGTAAAAAATGACAAAAACATGTTTACCACACAACAACCAAACTGTCTCTGCCAGAAACATCATCTGGCTGATACATGGGCAGGTGTCGAGGTGATGACCTTTCTAGCTAACACACACAAGCGCACATATACACAGGAACACTTGTGCACAAACCGATGGTCGCCAGGAAAGGAATAAGATGGAAGGAGGGATGAGATATGATGAGAGCAGATGACATGAGATGAGATAAGATTACACATACAAAATGACACGTCTTAGACCGCAGTGAAAAAATAACATCTGCTGAGCAGCTGGTGGCAGAGTATTACCCAACTGGCTGGCACAGACTGGCACAAAGGTGGCACCACAGCTTTATCAGATGACCCGCTGCAGGATTACATGAGTGTCAAACATTTCCACACCACAGAGGCAGATAACACCTACTGGAAACAGTAGATATGCACACAGATTACAGTATACGCGTGTGTTGGTTCACACTTGGTAGGAAAGAACAATGAGTACCAATATTGGGATGAAACTGCACACATGCGCAAAGGTGCTAAAACAATACTGAGACGCACGACTCTGCTGAAAGAAAGTGACAATCTCGACACTTACAAAAGCTGTGTAAACATTTCACTTTCTCTTTCGACTGAAATAAGCACAGAAGGGCACAAATGTTCCCTACATCTCAACCTCTTTTTATCAACCGGTAATTCCTTGACATGCACTCAAGACATATACACACATTGGCACCTTGTAAAGACTGAAAAACAAAAATGCAAATGTGCACACACACACACACACACACACACACACACACACACACACACACACACACACACACACACACACACACACACACACACACACACACACACACACACACACACACACACACACACACACACACACACACACACACACACACACACACACACACACACACACACACACACACACCTTTCCACACAGTGCTCGGTAACAGCTCTGATCACCTTTCTTAGGCTATTTCGCTAGGAGATGAGGCTAGGCTGCGTGTGTTATGTGTGTGTGTTCTATTTATGACATCCATTTAAAGCGGAAATGACAGCAGGCCGTGCTCGTTAACACGTCGCAGAAAAACACCTGCTCCGCCGAAGGGACCGTGCGACTGCGGGGCCTGCCGGTACCTCTTGGTGGTGCTGGTAGTAGAGGTGTGTGTGTCTGTGATGTGTGGTGATGGGGGGTAGCAGCTGATTTGAACCACCACACAGGAACAGAGGGAGACACAGATAGACAGAAAAGAAAAAGCTGTTGGGTTCCGGTGATTCACAAGGATTGCCAGATCACACCTTTCCTCTATCAGTCTCTATTTTCCTCTTTCTCACAAATCCACCCACTCTACCCTCCACTCCCGTTTCTTCTTCTGTTCTCTCAGAAACAAAGCATCTTCTTTGGAGGACTCGATACTGATAAACAGAGTGCTGTGAGAGGGACTGGATGGGAGGGGTGGGAGTAGGGAAGGGGGGAGGCATAAGAGGAAGAGGAAGGAACACATTTATGAAAAATAAAAAGCCCAAAAAATGAAAATGTTAAGATGAAAGGAATTGAATTATGATGAAACAGTGTGCATTTAAAACGAGAAAATAGGTTTGCATGCTACTGTATTAGTTCAACATCTTTGGTGTGATTTTGGGGTTTTTCCTGTCTTTCAGAGAATGAATTTTAACAAATTACAAACTCTACAAAAGCTCAAACCAAAGGTGTGAAGGAGAGTTTAAAGACACGTTGTGTAAGGCAGTATTCAGTTGTTCATTGCTTGTAAAATATTTGATCTGCTTTATAAGCACATAAACATTTTGTTGCTTTGATTTATTTGTTTTGCTCCTTTTCTCTTTTTTTTTACGTCATATGTCCATTATTAATGTCATTATTTCTTGATTTTGTACCCATGTGTCAAACAGAGAGGAAGGAGTTCATTGGAGGGGGAAAAGAAGATGAATGTATGTATCTCCATTAATGAAAATAGAAATGTTGGATCATTAACAAATCTACTGATAATAAATTCAGTTTTTATACACAGCAGAGGACAGACACAATATATTTAAATCTGTATGGTGAAAGACAATAATATCTATATAAAACGTGGATTATATTAAGGGTTTGCAAATATTGTGTCAAAACTCTCGAGACTTAACTTTACAAAATTGTTTCAGGCAGTAGTTTGAGGTGTTGGTGAACTTGATTTCAGTATTGTACAGCTGTTCCTGTAATTGTGTTTAGTATCTGTAAGAACCATCTCAGGACAACCTTTTTACCTTCACAGTGGACGGGAGGAGGAGATGTATTGACTGACAAAATGGATGAGCATAAACAGAAAGTTAAACTGATAAAACTATTATAAACTGGCAGTGATGACTGGCTTGCTGGTCCAAGTCCAGTCATTTCTCTGAGTCAGTTTCTAGATGAAGTGTCCAACCAATGGAAGCCTGTGGTTGGCCACTTCATCGCTCAGCTGTCCAGTACAACTGAAAACATTTAAGCAATCCTTCTGGCCAGGCGAGACAGCGTGTATATGTGTGAGTGTCTGTGTTTGTGTGAGTGTGTGTAGACGTCCACTGGGGGGCGGGGGAGGGGGCAGCCAGGGGTGGCACAGACGGAGAGAGGAGATGGACAGTTGTCCACACATGGCGTTCCAAACAAACACAGGCATGCGCACAGACACACATGCACGCACACACCCCAGCACAATTCAGTTTCAACTGTTCCAATCCTCCGAATGATCCAATGGTGTTCTGTCAAGCTATCCCGTCTTGGCCCTGCCTGTAATGAGTCCAGCGAGCTCTCCCACTCTGGACAGCTTGTCTGGGGAGCCACATGTCTCTAGTTTGGACTGCTGGAGAGAACAGAACAGCCGGTCTCCTTCCCACACCATCTCTCTCGGACTACTCACTTCAGTTTCATTTAGTTCTCTGCACAACTTTACTTTTCCCTTAAGGCCAATTAGTAAAAACTACACTACACAGCCCTTAAGACAACAGGAGTCTGTTGTTTCTTGTTAGAACGATGGGATATCAAAAGAACATGACAACGAGGGTGATCTGAAAGATGTAACAAAAAGAAGGCATTTAGGTGGATAACATAATATGTTTTGAAGTGTATTTAACATCTGTGCCGAATGTGTAAAAAACACAGATTTCTAAAGGGTTTCTTTTAGTTTAAAATAGTAAACATTTAAGGACACACCTAAAGTATTGCCTTTGTCAAGTGTTTGCCTAAAAATGGGTCTATTAAAAGCAAAAACCCAAGAATCCCAAAAATCTTCCAAGTCTCTACCCCTCATGACCCTGTTATGTGCTTTTTATGTATAGGCAACAAATTCAGGACTGAAAAGCAAACTAGACTTCCTTTAAAAGTTATTTTGAAATCTTCTAGAAGTCATAAATCTAGCTGGCACATCCTCCAGTTGCAGCTTGTGGATTAAGCAGTTAGAGACAGAGATGAATCAGCTGTGACTGTGTCCGTTCCAAGCTTTCTGATTGGACAATTACAACAACACACCGACTAACTGCCACTCAATTAGCAGACTGATTAACCATTCATTTCAGGACAGAGGGGGAAAAGGTAGAGAATGAGAAGGAGGAATGCGGAGAGGATAAATGAGATAGGTACAAATAGTAAGGCTGAACCTCAGCCGGGAGAAGAGAAATGAGACGCACTTGCACAAACTTTACTTTCTCTCTCCATCTCTCTGTCTGACACATGCTCCTTTAGGATCCCAGCACACCTCTTCTCCTCTGTTTTGCAGGGAAGCCACATTTCAGCACAGAGCAAGACAGACAGACAAAAGGAAGGAAAAACCTTAATGAAAATTAAAAAAATAACTCCATAACTATGTGAGCTCACCAGCCATTTGTTAATCAACCCAAACAGGGATTTAATTTAATGCTTTGGCCAAGGCTGGAGCTGATATGCAGATGGCGCAGGGACGGGGCTGTGTGACTGGCACTCTGGGAGCTGGAGGGGAGGCGGAGGGGGAGGATGTGTAGGAGGGGAAAGAGGATGAAGAGGGTGGAAGGGAGGTTGTTCTTCATTCCTGCACATACACAGCAGCTCACCGACAGTGAGTGGAATGTGTCGACTGGCCACCTAACAAACATACATGCTCTAAAATACACATACACACATTCAGTGTTCAATAGAGTAACAGACAGATTGGCTCACATGGAACAAAATAAAAAAACAAGTTTATAAAACTTTGCTGAAGGAAGTAAAACATATTTTGGCACTGATCATTTGATAAACAGCAAAGGTTTTGATCACAGATAAACCAAGTAAGTAATTTAAAATCTAAAAAATGACAAACATTTTTCTTGATGCTGTCTCTTGATGTAACAATATGTCTCTGTTTTTAATCATCATAACTTGATTTGAGCTTCCGGTAGGTCAAACAGGAAATATGGCAATGTCACCTTGGGCTCGTAGAGCTCGTAGTAGGCAATTCTTGATTGTTCTCTGACATATTAAACAGATTGTTCTGTTGTAATAATAATCTTGTGACTTTGACTTGTACTGCATAGCTTTATTTAAGTGAAACAGTTATAACTACAGAAGTAAATGTTATAAGTCTTTATAGACAAAGTCCAATGACATGCAGATTACTAATGCACAGCAGTATAGAGTAGCACTAAGAACAACGGCAGACTACAGTCAGCTTAACTGACTGGCTGTTTGAGCTCATCTCATTCTAAACAAAGGTCATTGCACTTCCAGACACAACAGTCAGATAAGTGTTTTATGTGTTTGTGTGAGTGAACATTAGCTGCAAAAATTTGAGTAAAAGCAGTAATGCATAGAGAGGAGACAGAAAGATTAACTAAACATCATACATCAGGAAAGTAATCGAAGGAAGTGAAGAGATGGGGGAGGTGAGTTAGTGCAGCAGAGGGGACAATAGGGGCTAAGAAAGTCCGAAGTAGTGTGGTAAAGCTTGAGGAAAAATCTGTCTCAGAGTCTGTCCATGACAATGCAGGCCAGCAGTGACTCTTACAGGTTATGAACAATGTTTAAAAAAACACATAAGGGAAAACCTATTCACCATTTTTTTTAGTTTGCAGTCTATTTTGTTGGATGGTTTATTCACATGACACGTATTTATAAGGATACGTTTTTGTGCATAACCCCAACCCCAGCAGTTCTAACTCCAGTCTTCTCAGACATCTTAAGGCGAATCCTGGCTCTACCAAGCCAATCCAATTACAGTGAATTAGTCTCATTAGCACATCGGGACTGGACTGTTGTTACTTTTGGTGTGTGTATGTGTGGCTGTGGGTGCTTAAAATACCACTGACTGACGACATAACAGAGTTCCTGTTTGTGCTACCTGCAAAAGTTCACTCTGCCTTTTCTGGCACCTGTGAAATGGTCATGAAAGACTTAAACCAGGGGTATAAAGAAAATTCAGTGTTGAGAAAGAAAAACACCAAAGAGTTCAATTTAGTCCAATGGCTGTATTTAACAGTTTAGTGCTGGAGTAATTTTGCATGGCCTTGGCTGTGGAAGGAGACTTTTAGAAGCAGCCGAAAAGGAAGAGAGGATACTAGAGAAAACGAAAAGAAGAACACGAACGAGAGAGTGAGTGGAGGCCTCGGCGTGGCTATGGCAGTGACAGAGACTTGGGACAGGGCAGGGCAACCAGGCAGCCAGATTGAGTGGAAACCCATGGGAGTGTGGCCATCCCTTGGGGGCTACTAAGAGATTTTGTCCAGCCAGCTGCACACACACGCACGCGCGCACACACACGCGCGCACGCACACACACACATTCATACATACATACATACAGCCCTGGTGCCCCTCTGCTCCAGCTGGTATAGTAAAGGAATGTGCACATACAGAAAATGCATTTATATATATTCCTTGTTTTTATGTTCTGTTGTGAAATGTAAAATAATTCACACTATAACCCCTCTATTCTGCTTTATTTTTGTCATGTAAACTCTTGTAATTTGTCAATTGCACTTCATTTAAATCCACTCCACTCCTGTAGTACCACTACAGTCCAGTAGATGGTGGTGGCTCCCTGGAGCAAGGTAGCACTGCTGTGACAGAGCTGGACAGTGAGACAGTGACTGACAGACACAACAGCTAAGACGCCACTCATCCTAATCCCTTTAAAAGCACAAGACAGTATTGGTGGTGTGCGTGTGTGTATGCATTATTTATATGTATACGTATCTATGTGTGTAGATATAAAAGAACATGAAGGATATCTATCTATCTATCTATCAATCAATCTATCTATCAATCTCTATCTGTACATAGATATAGATATCTATCTCTTTCTCTCTCTCTCTCTCGCTCTCTCTCTCTCTCTATATATATATACACACATGTATAGATACAGATACACAAATAGATATACTGTATATATTTACCCACACAGGTGTCTGTTTGGGAGGAGACAGGGTCCGTTGCTTCCTAAACCACACTAGGATTAGTGCAGTGTTAGCATGTTAGAATCTTTGCTGGAGGGCTGCTGATCACCACCACCTGTGCAAGACAGGAGGCTGTGGCTAACCAGCCACCCCCAGCCACATACACTTACATATGTAAACATATATGTGTAGTAGGTGGGTGAAGGTTACTAAGCTACAGCAGCTTCAATTTTACTGTTTTCTGTCAGATAAGTACAATTATTTATTCCTTTTTTTTCCAACTTATTTTGAAGGCCATAGTCCAGCACGTTATGTGTGTGACATTACCAAGTGACGGGAGACTTGGCCAAGTACAAGAACATATTTGCTGCATAGCACATCAGGCATAAACATAAGGAAGTACTCTTGTGGAGTAAGGAAGTAGTCTTGTGGAAGCTGGTTAGGTCCATCTAACTACATCAGCTGTTATGCCTCAAAGAACAAAATGGACACTGTGAGATTTATGCCTCGACTACTATTTTTTTTTTTTTTACGCTATATGAGACTGCTGCACTTTGGGAATTCAGGTCAAAACAAATCACAGCAGCCAACTCCACTGATGTAAATATTCTGGTAGAAATAGAGTATAATTTGTTTAGTTTCATTACATGTTTAACATAATGATTACTTTTGAAACAATGCCAGAGAAGCAAATCTCTACAGATGCACTGTTAACTCAACAGCAATTAACCTCATGCACACTTCATGCAAATTGAGGCGCTGTTTAATTACCAAATATTAAGCCATTTCATTGTATTTCAAAAGAAAAGAAGAAGATATTTAACAACAGAGTGTAAAATAAGATCCAAGGATATTATTCAAAGATTTAAATGTATGTGTCTGCCCTGCTTGAAACGTTCCTGCTCTGTGCTCTGCTGTTCTCGTTCTCTTGATGGATTCTGTTTTAGGGTTTGCCAAGGTAAGAGCATCATTTTATCAAACCGTTGAAGCGTATTTCCAATATGTATATCATTTCTTAATTTAAAGGGGCTATATGTAACTTTCAAAAATACTGCGTTTGTAGCGATACCACATTAGGTCCACGTTAGGTGAACTGCACCAGTAACCTGTTGCTCGTTCTCCCTCTCGTGCTCGTCATACGTGCTCGTACGTACACAAACGAGCATCATCATCGGCCGCAAAACACTGGATATTTACCGGCATAATGTTTACAGAGGAGGTAAGTGGTCATACACATGTGAAAGTCTGTGAAGGAGTCTGTGTGTCTGTATTCATTCTACATCCTACAAACGACAGTCTCGGCAGGCACTGGCTGAGAGCGGGAGTGTGTGATGAGTTTGTCCGTCTTTGAGAGCTCCTAGGGTGGATAGAAGTGTGTGGAAGGCAGCCTCTGGCTGTGGAGGTGAAGACCGGGAGTGTGTGATGAGTTTGTAATGTTGATCTCTGTAAGCGGAGTGGCGTGAGGAGGACGTTGAGAACGTGCATAAAATGTCACTTCCTGGAGCTTTCGCGGAAACTTTTTATACAGGCAACACAGATAGACAAGTGAACATCTACTTTTTCACATCAGTTAACCATTCGCTGATTAATGGGCGATAAAAAAGCGATTTATACATGTAAAAAGTTACATATAGCCCCTTTAACTGTTTGTTTAAATTACATAAAAACATCAACATGTCATCTCTAAAAAACAAAGAATTCAGCAGAATGGCCGAGTAATAATGAAAGTTTGGTGTAATGATGCTTAGTAAGATACAAGACTTACATTCCAATATATTGTAAAAATGTAAACAAGCAGTCATTTTGCAATGAATTAAATCTTAGTAAGAAAATTCACTTTATGCAACAAGAGCAAGGGGGCTCTGTAGGGGGGTTTTGCATTCATACCGGTAGCAGTGCCTGTAAGACACATACCATGGCCCTACTTTCTGCATAGTCTGAGCAAAGGAACTACATTTTCCCATTTTGTTTCTGAGAATTCATACAGTTTCACAAACCATAAAACCCTTTATATTAAGCTCCTGCAAGGGACTGTTATTCGATCTACATGACCCTTACACATAAAGCGGTACATCTTAATTCTTAGCTGATTAGGGTCTGTACAGGTGTAGTGCTTTCTTAAGAAAAGTCTAATTTTCAGTCACTTTTGATCTTTCTGGTAGAAAATTTAAAATTCTATTCTGCTGCACACCAACCTGGTGGCAGGGCTAAAAGCATTGACTTTACAACTAGTAACTATATACAACTATAGTCAGTGTCTTCGTTAATGGTCTCCTTTCAAATTTTAGTTTCTACAGAGGTATAAATCTCAATTGCAGTTTTTTTTCATAACCAGCTAAAATCTCCTCACACAAGCTTTATGCCTATACATATTTGCTGACATAGCTTATGTGTATCAATATTTCATTCAAGTAACTATTACAATTTGTGAGATTTTGTGATGAAATAAACTAGCAAGAACTACCTGACATTTCATTGACTTCTTTTTTCATTCAGTCGCTGTCTATATTCAGATTTTTCATTCATAATGACACAGACGAGTTGGTCTCTTAGAGAACGCTCATTTAAGTCCCTTATTCATATTCAAATTGTTTTTCTGTCCTTCACCTCATTGGATGTAAAACCATCCAATCAAAGGAAGAGAGTAAGGCAGCTGGACCAATCAGTCAATTAGAATAGCTGTTGATCAGAACAAGAAGGGGAGGGCCAGGAGAAAACACAGCTGTCTAACTGTTGCCTAACAGACAGGCAACAAGGAGTATATGCATGCGTGATAGTGTGTATGTGTGTGCGTGTGTGAGGGGGAACTTAACCAGTTCAGCCCTGTCCAGTTGAGCAGTAGTAAACAGGTGCAAAGCTTTGTACATTAATGTGTATGTGTGTGTTAGTCATTATTATTCCAGAGTGGTTGGCTCTGTATTATTAATTCAGATATGCTGGGCGGCAGCTGGCGTTATGGTGTGTGGTTGTTTGTGTGTGTGCGGACAACAGAAGACTGCCCTGATCCTTTGTTAACCCCCCTCCACACACACACACACACACACACACACACACACACACACACATACACTTCTTTCCAAGAGCACCAGAGAAGCATTGTGCTGCACAGTTTCCCCTGCCTGTAAACTTGTATACATACAAACGCTCAGACACAATACACTACACACGACATACACACAAACACTCAAGCACCATAGCCTAACCCAGCAGGCAAGAGTAAACAATTAAGTACTATACCACAACTACTGTCAAGTGCATCCCCGCCCCTAGCACCCTCCTATCAACACACACACACACACACACACACACACACACACACACACACACACACACACACACACACACACACACACACACACACACACACACACACACACACACACACACACACACACACACACACACACACACACACACACACACACACACACACACACACACACACACACACACACACACACACACACACACGTCCAGCCGTGCCTCATTCTAAAGGTTGCATTGGTGCACTGAAGGGCCGACAGTAAGTACTCTCCAACTCACTAACTGCTGCTCCCTGCTCTCCCCTCTGTCCTGTCTGCCTTTCTGTCTCTCAACCTGGACAAGTGTTTGCCCATCTGTCCATCCAGCTGCATTCACAAAAGGCATGCTTGAAGTGATAAATTCAAATGCTATATAATATACTACTAAGCTTATGCTGCACACATGCACAAACTCCTGAAAACCTCCTGAAGTTTTCAAGGTGAGCGGCATGTGCAAACGCAAACAGTGTCAGGGTAAGCTATGGAGCCCAAGGTGACATATATATATATGTATTTAAATGTATATATTTTTTAATGCATGCAGGCTTTCTATTTTGCGCTCGTCTTTATAAATAGCACATGTGACGTCTTTATTAAAATTAACCTGTTTTATACATCTTAATTATTTAAAGAAATCAAACATATAATATTACATATTCCCACGGTGGCCATGTCACAAGTCCAAAAGCTAAGCAAATCTGAGCAACTGTTTTTATTTCAAAGCTTCCCAATTGATGAGAAAGTACAAAGCAATTGATACTGAAAATCAAATTTACTGATTAATATATATGTGAAATCTGCAATAATTTTGGTTCTCTCTGAACTTGCCTGTCTAGCCCTGGCCATTTCCCAGGTCTATTCAAACTCATGATATTGTGTAGAAACACTCAAACCACGAAGCAATATAAGAATATGGCAGATGTTCATCCTTTTGTTCTTCTCCATTCTCCCTCTCCAACTCTTCTCATATAGCAGCCTGCCATTGAACCTTGTGTTCCTGCCTCTATGCTACAAGACATCTGCACCTCACTCACTGTTTCTTTCTTTGTCTTTCCTCTCATCTTTCCTGTCTCCACACAAGCATGCACAGATAGAAGTCTTTTATTGATGACAGATGGCAATTCAACAATTGTACACCATCAGACTCTCAAAACATACACACACACACAACACTTGCACACACACAAACATCACCTCCTTGTCCTCCTGTCCCTTTTGTGCCCAATCCCCTGTCAGATGTCTTGGTTCGTTTCTTCAGCTGAGTGTATGCAATTGTGTTGTGTGTGTGTGTGTGTGTGTGTGTGTGTGTGTGTGTGTGTATGTGTGTGTGTGTGTTTGTGTGTGTGTCCTTCTTTACCTTGCTATTAAGCCCCAATTTAATGAGAACTTGGTTAGGTACAGGCCCCAGCCAGTGGACCATATGGGGGACATTTAGCCCCCTCAGATCGTTGAGCCAAGCCTCACTGACATGATTACCACTGCAGTCCGCTGCTCTACACTCGTGTCAGATTGGGGACGGGGAATTTTGTCATGAACAGCTAATTAGTAACTGGAGATTGGCAACTAGAGACAGAGGGGGCTGAGGAGGGTTGGAAAATTTCTGTCACAGTTTGGTCTCTTCTTTTTTTTTTGACAGATAATGTGAAACATGTAAACATAAAAGAAAACATCCATGCCAAACTGCATCATGCTTGTACACACACATAGCATTGTTATACAGTGAGTTTATGGATGGTTAAAGACAGATACACATTTGTCCACGCCTTCCTCTGTTGGATCATTTGCTGTGTGTGTACTCTTCACTCTGTAGTTACAGTAACCCTCAGTGAATGTATGCATTTATTCACGGCTCACATTTGCAGTGTGTCTGTGTGGCACGACAGACTGAAGCTAGTGGCTTAGTTAATCCTGTAAAAGACAGATTACAGGTGGGAAGTTATAAATAGACTAATTGTCCCTTTAACCTGGTCACATGACATCAGCATGTAGCTCAACCATTAAGTCCAGTATAATAGTAGTAAAGCAAAACTAGAAGAAGCACATATTTACTGTTTATAGTCTCAAAAAACAACCAGCTGTTTTAACAGGTTGTCACCAATTTAAAAAAATAAAAGTTCACTGTATCTTTACTTCATATCTGGGTGCTAGAGCAATGGCAACTTTAACATCCTCATCACTATTTATTAATGATCTTACTTGTAGTTACAGCAACAACTATACGTTTTGCAGTTGGGAAAGCAATATAATTGCTGTAATAGCACTATACTTAAGCAAACATAATAACATGTAAGGTTACATTAATTCCATACACGTGTTAATTCTTCAGGAGTGAAATATTACCCACAGAAGCTTTTTTCAAAAACATATTTAACTGCCTTTTTACATAGACCCGCGGGTCGGGTAGATATCACAACACTGTCCTCGGGCTGGGCCCTTGATCATGCATGTTTGTTTGAGCCGAGCGGACCGAACCAAGAAACGGAGAGTGTGGAGAGAGAGTAACACACACACACAAGTTCAACACAGGGAAACGGTCACATGTAGCAGCTGATAGCGGACGTGGTCCCCAAAACAGCAGGTTCGGCAAAAGGGAAGCAGTTCTTATCAGCAAAGTATCAGACAGAGAAAGGCAGAAGCCAGGTCGGAACCAGGCAGAGGGTCGGAAAGACAGACACTGTGCAGACAGTCCAAAACTCTTCAAGTCCAAAACCGAACACAACACTCTGAAACTCAATTCTGATTGTTGTCACAAACAGCCAATAACTGATACCTGCATGAAAGCAGATGGGTTGAGAGTGAACAGATCAAAGACAAAGCAGCGTTTGAGATAGAGAAACCTTACACAATTCAACTTGTTTCTGTGGCAAAGTCCACAAAAGAAATAAAGTATATTTCAAAAGACTGTAATTCCTATTCGTAGAACGGGTCTCCATAGCACCCCTTAAACGCTGCCTTCTTTTCCCTGAGACTCTGAACAGGGATTTAGCAGTATTTATCAGGAAACACTATGTTATGATTTTTCAATCGATCTGCGGCTCACATGCGGCCCGAACCATGGGGGGTGGTCATAATGGATCACTGATCAAGCGTGATAGAAATTGTAATTTGTTTTAGACCATATGAGCTTGGATAGTCTGCCTCTATTTAACACACAACTAAACTAATTAACAATGGTTGGTGGATTCCCAAATCTCTGCTCACCTTTGCTTAATAATCAAGCAGGTAAGCACTGTAAACATGAGTTGTTGGCTCTGGTTTACATTACTGATCACCAAGCACTATCTGCCTGCAGCAGCCTTGAACAGCTGCTGCCTTCATGCTCTCCACATCATCTTCTGTTACAGAGGCAGCTCTCTGAAACTGATTCTGTTCTATACGTCAGGCAATACAGAGCTTTGTGCTACAGTAGCAGAGTGAAGAGAAGAAAGGACATCAATGATGTAACTGATGTTTCAGTGCACACAATTGTTCTCCAGATGCCATTGGAAACCAGATGTAGCCCACTATCGACCATGGAAGGTGTGATGGCCCCCGCTCAAAACCATTGTTCCTGTACAAAAAAAACGAGAGAAAAAAATAACTCTGGCTACGCTAACTCTTGCTGTTATTGTTTGCCTGCTCCTGCACAAGTCAAGTCAAGTCACATTTATTTATAAAGAACATTTAAAAACAGCAACAGCTGACTAAAGTGCTGTACAATGCATTAAAGAAACAACATACAGGAGTTCACAACATCCACAAGAAAGAGAGAAATATATATACACATACATATACATAAATAAAGAACATATATATATATAAGAATAAAGAAAAATAAAGAAAGCAACAAAATAAAGAAAGCAACAAAGGGAACTTGAAAGAAACGGTCTATTCAGGACCAGAGGACTCAATTGCTAACATGTAAAAATATGTCTTGAAACAGGACTTAAAAAAGTAAAAAGGGCAAAAAGAACAGCTTTGGTTTTTGACTCATTTAATTGTAGGAAGTTATGGGCTATCCAATCTTTTATGTCTTCAATGCATTGTGTAAGAGAGGTGAGTTCTGCAAGATTGTTTGGTTTGACCTGTAGATAAAGCTGAGTGTCATCTGCATAGAAGTGGTATGACGGGTTGTGCTTCTGGATAATTTGACCCGATGGGGGCATGTATACAGAGAAAAGTAAAGGGCCTAGGATGGATCCCTGTGGTATCCCACAGGTCAGACCAGATTGGGAGGATGTGGTGTTGGTTAAGTTTACAGAGAAGGTTCTGTTTTTCAGATATGGTGAAAACCAAGTCAGGGCTGTGATTTGGTTTAGCTCACTAGCAGGAACCAGGTGTTTTCTTCAGCTTGGTGGTGGGCACCAGTAGCGACGGAGCTGGACCAGGGGATTGTGGTGTCATAATCCACGGGGACCGGGCTACCAGTCTTTTCACAAACCACTGAACTGGAGGAGCTCAGGAGAGCCAGCTGTTTAGCCTGAGAATAAGCTACCTCCCAAAAGTCCCAAACAAGTTTGTCTCTCTGTTTGACTTGAGCCTCGAGGCGTGAGATATTGTTTTTCAACTTTATGAAGGTAAGATTGCAAGACTTGAGGCACACCGCCATACCTGTAGTAGGATCAGTCCATAAAACAGCATAAAATCAACATCAGATTACTAAAATCCTTTGATCTGCTGACAGATAGGAATGTAACTAGACAGCACAGGTGCAGATTTTCTGTGAAATGCGATTAAAAAAAGGAATAAAAACCTTAGTTAATAGTCAATATCTGGCAGAGCTGCTATCGGGTACGACACGACGGCATGCATGCGTGTATCATGTTTTACAAAATGAAAAGGGTTCAACAAGTTAGGTAACAAAATAACGAATCATACAATCAGCATCACAGGGCTCGACATTTTAACTGGCCCACTGGCCCGGATGAATGATTGATAGAGTCAGGGCCAGCTGATTGCATGTTCAGCTGTTAAAATACTGCCTGAAAAAAAAAATAGACTGTAACACATTCTCAATTTCACAGCGCTTTCCTGTCATACCAGTGTTTTGTCAGTAATTTTTTAAAACTAATAACTGCTATAGCATTAACGTATCATAAGTGCTTGTGCGCGCGCATGTGTGTCACAGTTGAAAGGCAGCCGACGGCTTCACTGCTGTCCCTCCCGCGAGCGCGCTCGCTACTCTCGAATTGTACACTCGCGCACAGATTTTAGCGCAGGTTTTCTCTGATAAAAAACATGTTTGGTAAAACGTTTTTCAAACCATAAGATCCCGACAAAAGCCGGGCTAAAATCTGCATTCAAAGGGAAAAAATCACCGGAAGAGTCGAGAATGACAGCAGGGCATGACGAAAACTGAAGGGAGAAAAGTTTCAGCCACAGTGACAGACAGCTGGAGGAGCTGGAACACGCTGCAGCTTAATTTCCACTATAAAGTTAAAGACTAGATCCTGGTAAAGAAAAAAGTTATTCACAAAGCATCTTAGCCCTTAAGAGAGCTCCTAAAGTAAAGATCTAAGGATGAAGAGTTTCTCACAGAAGAAAGAAGGATCAGATTAAGTAGACTCTTACAGTTACCAGTATGGTGAATACAAATATATATATAAGAAAATACAAAATATTTTTACAATTACAGCTCAATTAATTAAATAAAAGTTGTAATTTACTTTTGCATCAGAATGGTTCAAGAGTAGCCTAAATTGGTGACTGTTATTCTTCGAATCAAAAGTAATGTTCCTGGGCCAGCGGTTACAATGGTCGGGTCAGTGATCATTGAAAACCAGTGGCCTGGAGGGCTTAATGTCAACCCCTGCATCACATAATAAATATCTGCCAAAATGTAAGACTGAGCAATTCAAGAATTCAAGAGATTCTAATTTTCAGCTATTACTGGAATATAATTAATTCTGTCACATTTGGTATTTACCTGGTTGGCAACTGATGCCTGTTGTAAGTCTGAAGAAATAAGTTTTTATTTCACTATAATAAAGTGCATCATACTAGAGGAAAAAACTGTTTGGAACAGGCCTTTATACAACTTAAAGTAGCAATTCCCAGTACACTGCCTTTTTTTTAGTTCGTAGCTTTTGGAAACAACCATTTATTTTATTTTATTTCTCTTACAGAAAATAGTGTAGTTGATGTGCATCCAAGTGCTTACACACAGGGATCCCTTCTGACAGCCAACACTTACACTAGCTGTTAGCCACTAGGCACTAATCTGTTGGCCTAAATCAGCAAAACCAACCCCCACTCTAACCTGCCTCCTCTAATCAGCCCAAAGCCTCGTCCAACCAGCCCACAATACCTCAAGATGTTAGACTACACGCTACCCCCTGGTCTGATCTGTGTATTAACACCTTACACAAAGAAATATGTTTCAGCTTTTACTCAAATTTCTTTGTAAAGTAATGACAGCCACTGAGTATCTGAAAACCGGAAATAATCAAAGAATTGTATATTATTAGTATTCTTATATCATTATTTCTGGTTATCAATTATTGACTACAAATGCCTTAATCATACAATGAAATTCTAAAATTGTATTATATACAGTACAGTATTTTAAAATTATAGGTAATAATGGGGGCGGCAGTAGCTCAGTCTGTAGGGACTTGGGTTGGGAATCGGAGGGTCGCCGGCTCAAGTCCCGGCACGGACCAAGTCTGGAAATTGGTCTGGTAGCTGGAGAGGTGCCAGTCCATTTCCTGAGCACTGCCGAGGTGCCCTTGAGCAAGGTACCAAACCCCAAAACTGCTCTGGAGCACTTGCTGTGGGCAGCCCCCTCACTCTGAGACCTCTCCAATAATGCATGTCCATAGGATTCTGTTTGTGCATGTGTGTGTAGCATGTTCAGCGTGTTTTGAAAAGTTATGTTTAAAAAGACTGGAGTATTCTTGGGTTATATCAATTCCCAAGTATTTGAATTTACCTGAAGTTGCAAATGGGTAGGATGTGAAAGAATTAATACTTTGGTGTGCTTTTACATTTATCGGGAATAGTATGCTCTTTGATAAATTGAGTTTGTATCCTGAGATAGCTCCAAAATCTGATATTATGGACATTATGATTGGTAATGATATTGCAGGTTTGGAGATATATAGTAATAAATCATCCGCGTATAGCAACACTTTGTATTCAGTCCCTTCTCTTTTTATTCCTATATATTCCTTTGCTGTGCGTAATGAAACAGCAAGATGGCTAAGGCAAATAATAATGGTGATAAGGGACATCCCTGTCTTGTAGAGCGGCTCAGTGGAAAGTAACTGGACCTAATATTGTTTGTCTGTACGGAGGCCTGGGGTTTTGCATATAATAATCTAATTAGGGAAACAAATCTGGTGCCGAATCCGAACCTTGACAAGGCCGAGAAGAGGTAGTCCCACTCGACCCTGTCGAAGGCCTTCTCCGCATCCAAAGATATTAGTATCTCGGGAAGCTGGTTGTTTGTTTCCTGGGTGTAAATTATATTAAATAACTTTCTGATATTGAAATATAACTGTCTATCTTTTATGAATCCAGTTTGATCATGAGAAATTATTGTTGGAAGGATATCTTCCAATCGTGTAGCTAAAATTTTAGAAAGAATCTTATTATCAACGTCCAGTAAGCTCACTGGTCTGTATGAACCTGGTTCCAGCGGATCTTTATCTTTTTTATAAATTAAGGAGATGCTGGCATGATAGAAAGGTGGTAGACAGCCTTTGATCAATGCTTCATTAAATACTTCTAACAGTATCGGTATACTTTGGTTTTTAAATGCTTTATAAAATTCTATAGTGTAGCCGTCTGGGCCTGGGGCTTTGGAGCTTTGCATGTTTTGTATTGCTTTTTCTATTTCCTCTTTTGTTATGGGTTTTTCTAACTGTTGTTCGTTCTCCGAGCTTATTGTTGGGATGTTCAATTTATCAAAGAAGTTATCAATTAATGTTGAGTCTTCTTTAGATTCTGAGGAGTATCATTTTATATAAAATTCTTTAAAGGTATTATTAATCTCTACAGGATCTATTGTAGTTTGTCCTGACTCTGTTCTTATTTCCGAAATTAATCTTGTTGCCGCTTGTTCCCTTATTTGATGTGCTAATATCTTTCCAGCCTTTTCTCCGTATTCATAATGTTTATGTCTTATTTGGGTAAGGAGTTTCGTTGTTTCTGTTGTATATAGTAAGTTGAGTTCTGTTTGAAGATATAATTTTCGTTTATGCAAGTCTGGTGAAGGGGAGATTGAGTATTTTTTATCTATTTCTGCTATTTCCTTTGTAAGTTTGTTTTCCTTGTCTCTACGTTGTTTATTAATTAAGCTGCTCCATGAAATTATCTGTCCTCTCATATATGCTTTTAGAGCCTCCCACAGTGTAGATCTTGATATTTCCGGTGTATCATTAGTAAATAAATACAGATCCATTTGTTTTTTTATTTCCTCTACGGATTTTTTATCCGACAACAAGCAATTATCAAACCTCCATACTCTAGATATATGTTTGTGTCCAAGAGCTAAATGGAGAGCTACAGGACCATGATCAGAGAGTACTATTGTTTCATATTCACAGCTTTTAACTGATGATAACAGTTTGGAGTCTATCAAGAAAAAATCTATTCTGGAGTAGGAATGGTGGACTGGAGAGAAGTAAGAGTATTTACGTGTATGAGAAAACAACGCTCTCCATGGATCTGTTATTTTATATGTTTGCATAAAATTATGAATAACTTTTGCTGATTTTGATATAGCTATTGGCCTATGTGAAGACCGGTCCAAACTTGGGTCTAATACTAGGTTGAAGTCACCCCCCAGAATGAGCTGATGAGATTCCATATCCGGTAATTTGGAGAAGAAAGATTGTATAAACTGCTCATCATCTACATTGGGAGCATATATGTTTGCTAGTATTACTGGATTATTATACAAGTTCCCTGTTACTATGATATATCTTCCTTGAGGATCTGATATGATTGTAGATGCCGTGAAAGGGATTGCTCTCTTAATTATTATTGCTGTGCCTCTACTCTTAACATTAAATTTGGAATGGAATACTTGTCCTACCCATTTGCAACGGAGTCTGTTATGATGTTGGTTTTTCAAATGCGTTTCTTGTAGAAACCCAATTTCTGTTCCAAGTTTTTCCAGATGAGCTAGAATATTGCCTCGCTTTACGGCCCCATTGAGTCCCTTACAGTTCCATGCAATGAATTTGACCAAGTTCTGCGACACTGCTTTGCTAAGGTTAGTGTTTTTAGCCATCATTATAGCACTTTATGGTAAATGCTCCCATGTTTATGGTTTTTGTAGACATCCTCCATAGTAAAAAAAAAAAAAAAAAAGCACATGAATAAAAATGAACAACAACACAAATACCCCCTTGAAACTTAACTTAGACCCCACTCTGTCTTTCCCCAAACGAAAGACATACCCGGCAAAACCAGAAAGAAAGTGCTTACCACACAAAACGTTGTCCAACTTTAACTTCAAGAGGTACATGGACATATGACTTACCACTTAGCTCCATTAAGTGTTTTATCTTGTGTTTCTAGACCAGCTTATGACTACAAACAATACTTTTTAAGAACCTTCTCCGCTTCTTAACTTCTCAACGAGAGTGTATTTATGAGTGAGTACAAAAATTAAATTAAATTCCTTTTCCCCAGTTTCCTATTTTGATCTTGACAAAAAGCAAATCTGGTATGTAAATTTAGTATTATTTCTAACATAATTAGTGACTTATCCCAAAGATAAATAATAGCATAATAAATTTAATTCTTCAATTCCTCCTTATTGGGAAAGGATAAGTGGGAAAAGGAAAGCAATAACAAAAAAAATGTTTTTGTCAACTAACCTGACTTTATTTTTATAGGGACATCTGTCTGAAACTCACATGTCTGCAGGGAAATCCAACCTGTATGATGTTCATATATTCAGTCTCATAATTAACAGATTGGTTGGTCTCCTCTTATTCCGATCGTATTATGCAGTTTTTTATTCCGTTCCCTCAACAGGTGTAGTGGAGATGCTTTTGATGAATTTGTCGGCTACTTGTGGGTCGCCGAATGTGTGCCTGGTGCCGTCCACTGTTATTATCAGTCTCGCTGAATAATACAGGCTGTATGGGACTCCAGCGGTCCGCAGCTTGGCTTTTACCTGGTTGAAGGATGCTCGCAGCCGGCCGACCTCAGGGCTCATATCGGGAAAGATGTGGACGGGGGAACCTTTATAATGAAGACGTCCTTTATTCCGGGATAACGTTAGGATCTTTTCCTTGTCGGAGTAGTAGTGTAGGCGAATAATCATGGCTCGTGGGCGTTCGTCTTTCCGCGGCTTCGGTGCGAGGGTCCGGTGAGCCCGGTCTATGATGATAGGTGATGCAAAGTTTTCCTCACAGAGCACTTCGGCGAGAAACTCCGCTGCAAACCGGCTCGGGTTGCCAGCCTCAACACCCTCCACCATACCAATGATACGTAGATTTTGTCTGCGGCTTCTGTTCTCAAGATCTGTGCATTTATCCTGTAGTCTCTTTAACTCCTTCGTTAGCGATTCATGCGAATCCTCCAGAGTTACAAGTCTACCAGAGGCGTCGTTGAGTGATGTTTCCATTTCTTTTTGCGTGTTTGCAGTCTCAGCGTGTGTGTTGTATAGCATTTGTATTTTCTGTGAGAGTTCATCTAGTAGCGCTTCGGTATCCGCTTTAGCTTCTTCTCGAAGAGATGACATATCTTTACATATCTTGTGCTGCATGTTTTCGATTTGTGTCTTCATGTCTTTCATCATACCGTCTCGATAAGCCTGTAGCTCGTTCCAAAGAGTTCTCACAGAAATAGGCAAGTCATCTTCTTGTTCCCCGCCCGCCATCTTGCGACTTTCACCGTTGGGGGCCGAGGCCGGAGAAGATGAAGTTTGCAAAGTTTTTTGCGTGAATCTTCGACTGGTCTCCTTTTTCATGGCAGAATATGTTTTGTCTCGTCGTCCGATGTCAGAATATGGTCTTAAATATGATTTATGGCTGGTCTAGAAAGGTAAATGTTATAAGGTTGTACGGAGCTGCCTCTACTTGCTGCTCACTCCATTCGGCCGGAAGCGGAAGTCGGACAAGTTTACTTTTAACCATTTTACCAGGTGTAGCTTCTATTTGAGTTGAAAATCATTTCAATGTTTTATTATGTTCATTTTCGGCTCAATAAATTTGCAAAAGAAAGAAAAATATTCTTATTGAATATAAAGGTGATACAACCTCAGCTGTTCGTCTGGGCATGTTACTCCTCTGTCTTTCTTTTGATTTCAATGCCTACTGGTTGCAGGTCAACCTGTATTGGCAGGTTGTCTCCCTCTGTCACAAGCTATCTGTCTCTTTGTCTGTCTTTCACTATTTGTCTGTGGGCTCTGCAGGCTAGTCGGTCTGTTTGCGTCGTGCTGTCGGTCTGTCTGACCGTCTGGCTTACTGCCATTATCTGCAGTGTAGAGTGAGTCATTCTTAGGACAATGGAGACAGTTTGTAAAGCCACACTGGAGCGTACACTTCCTCCGGATGTGCAAGAGGATGCCATTCATAACAAAGCCTGTACTGTCTGCCTGTCTGCTACGGCCCTGTGTATGCATGTGAGTTGAGAAACAGAAGGGATTGAAAGAGGAAGGCAGAGAGATGGACGGACATAAGAGAGAGAAAGAGGGTGAATTTCAATAAAAGGGCTGAGAACAGGCTCTACAGCAGAGGCAGAACAGAGGAGGAGGAAGAGAAGGAGGAGAGAAGAGCAGAAGGGCAACACAACATCCAGTAGCGGCAGCGGCTTGTGATTGATATCAGAGATCTGGCACTGCCACCTGATCCAGCCAGCCAGCCAGCCAGCCTCCAGCAACACTGAACTCACTGAACCCACTGAGCAAGGATGGCTGCCTCAATGCACCGCACCCGATGAACCTCACAGTAGTCTAAGCCATACAGCATAGCAGGTACAATTCCCAAAGGCATCCAAGTCATAGAGAATGAAAGTACAGAGAAACCAGAACAGTGTGCTGCTTTCCTTTACAGTCTAATGTATATAATTCAATCATCCCAGATAAATCAAGTTTCAGATATAGGCACATTTAACAATTTCATTGAGTTAGATTCTGAAAACTTGCAGAGTGACTTCCTGACAGTTTTGTTGGACTTGGGGAGCCCCATTCTAAAGGATCTTAGGATACACAGATAGTAGAACGTTGCGTGGATATACTGTAAATGTGCCCATAGCTACCAAAAACCCCTTGGTTTCTAATTTACAAAATTATAGAAGTGCAAGAGAAGGAAAAAAGAACACTCTCGGTAACTTTGATTTCGGTTCTAGTAGTAAGAATTGACTATGTAAGACAGAACATGGTAGGTTTTATTTAACTGATTTTGCAATACGAGTGATTTTCATTGCATTACTTTGCCAACAGGAATGGCATAAGATAGTTCAGATTTAAACCTTTTACAGCAAAAGATTTTTTGATAATTTCTCACAACATCAAGTGATACTCTTTGTGACAGCTGAGATGTTCCCCTACATCCTTTTGCCGTACACATGGACCAAGGTACATAGGCACTGCATATTTCTGTAGAAAATGTATGAGAAATTTCAGTGAAGACTGCCGCCCTAGCTTCTTCTCATGTTAAGCTACAGTGTTCCCCTCAGGCCAATGCAGCCTTTTTTTAAGCTCAAGGCAAGCTTCACCTCCTTGATTCTATCCTGACTATGCCAAACCTCCAGTTATGGGTTGAGATGGACGCTTCAAATGTGGGTATAGGTCCGTCCTCTCCCAACGTTTTCTGATTTAGAACAAATTTCATCCCTGTGCCTTCCTTTTCGGAAAGTTCTCTTCAGCAGAGAGAAACATGTTTGGACAGACCACAAGAACCTCAAACCTCCTACCGACCTGGCTCTAAGGATGTAAAACCTGAGGCCCTGTCCGGACAGTTTGACTCAGACTCTGCCCTGAAGGCTCCCACCCCCATGCTGCTTGCTTCCTCTTTTGAGGGTGTTATCACATGGGGCATTAAAACGAAAGTGAAAGATGCTAATGTTGGTAATCACCTGTTTGTCCCTGTGCCTTTTCACTCTCAAGTCATTCATTGGGCCCACACCTCTCACATCACCTGCCACCCTGGTGTCTGCCAAACAATGGAGTAGGAAGTTATGGAGTATGTGTCAGCCTGCAGTGTGTGAACCTGGAAGAAGTCTTCCCAACAGCCTTCTTCCGGCCTCTTGTGTCCTCTTCCTGTGTCTCAGTGCCCCTGGTCAGACCAGTTCAATTCATTCCTCTACCTATGCTGCCCTCCCCCAAGAACACAGAGTATGTAAAGTTACTTCACATTTTATGTCTCCATGGATGTGTGAGCTGTACTAGTTTTTATTGCTGTGCAGTAAAAAAATAAATTAATATGCAGAAAATGTACTTTTGTTTGTCAAAGCCTTCTAAACAAACCAGACATTTTTGGAAAAACAATTCTTATAGCTTATATTCATTAAGTAGATGACAAATCCCCCAAAAATTATCTGAATCATTTAAAATGAGAAGTGCATTAACTTATTATATATTATCTTATTTATCTCTTGTGAATTCTAAAACCCTCCAGGGAGACAAAGGATCATTGATCTTAGAAGATTTCAAAAGTGTTTCCACTTTGACACAACGATGTCTCTTCTGATTTGAAGACAGAAACTTCAGGGAGACACAAAAAGGTCAAAGGAAAGATGATGGTGCTCTCCCTGTCTCCTTCAGCATTTCTCCTCCTCTCCTCCCTCCTGGCCATCTGTTGTGCTGACTGCTGTGTGGGCTGATGCTGGTGGAGGTAACAGTATCCTCTATTACAGTGCCTGACTGTGACCTCTGTGGCCTCACATGGGCTGACAGAAGGTAAACTCCTGGCCGGGGCCAAATTAAAGAAGAATGTACCACAAATTTGATGTTTACAGCTCAAGAAACCAACCTTGTAACATCTGTTGACTGGAAGGACAAAAACAACTTATTTTAACCCCAAATAAAACACATTTTCTTTACTAAGCTACAGCTGTAATATCATCTGTGATCTGTCATTCTTAATAGGGTTTTCTTGATGTGTTGCCTAGTACCTTGTATCAGACTCTAGTATCTAGTATGTGACAGATTCTAGTATGCCCTGTTCATTATTTCCAAAGATAAATAAGTGATGCAGCTGAATGCACTCCCAACTTTGATTTAATGAAAGGAGGAAGGAAATCATTGCCATGGCAGTAAGAGTGAGTACTGAAAGCCTCGGTCATCTGAGGACATAGTGTACTGTACTTTGCAGGGGTGTCTCTGTGTTCCAAGATGATGAGAGCTCTTCATGTTCATGCAGGATAGAAGATAGATATGTTTGCTTTAATGCTTTTTTCTTACATACAAGTAAGGCTTGATTTACTTTTTGACTTAATTTTCAAGATTTTTTGTATCATCTGTTCTGATTTTGTGTTACATCTGTACATCTTTGTGACATGTAAAACACATTTAAATCAGAGGTGGACTGATGATTGACTATGGGCAGTAAGGGATTAAACAGGAGTATCCTTAAAGGCAGAATATGCGATTTTTCACACTTAAATGTAGCAGAAATCAAATATATCCTGTGAAAATAACTCTGTGAGTCATGACTGTCTACAATGAGTGTGACACCCGAGTCCCGCTGTCTGTGATGCTTTCCGAGCCCTATCTTCACTTTGTTTACATCGCCAGGACGGTCGGCCAGCTCATCCCCTGGCGTATAAAAGTTGTTTAATTGAGGGACTAGAGAAAAGAAGAATAACATACTGTACTCACTGCTTAACTGCATTTGTAGAACACAGTGATTTCGGGTAAATTTACATGGAGTGTGAAGATACGAGCATAATAAAGATTGCAATAAAAATCACATATTCTGCCTTTAAGTTTTTGTAATGTTACAGTACAATTCACATTATGGGTTAGGGTTAGGATTGAAAGCTTTCGTCCAACAGCTCAAATTAGACAACAGTTGTGACTAATGCTACTTAATAGAAAATTACAAAGCAAAAAACATCCTGTGCTGAGTAACATATGACTAGTACTCTAAAGCAACAGCAACATCAAAAGCATGGGCCTGATTCTGCCCTTCCAACCAAAGTCAGCAAGGCCTGATTATCTGATGGTTGCAAAGATTATTTTACCAGATTTTCCTGTGGTGTGAGGTGTGTTAGGAGTGAATTGGCTCTCACATTTTCAAAAGATTTTAAGATTTTCAAAATATTTTTGTGTGTGCCAGGCTTTAGATATGTTGCATGACTGCTTACTATTTCGTACAAACCTCTGCATAATTGGAACTGATCAATGATAATATTAATTATCTTTATAATCATCAAGAAGATACGTAACATTTTAATTTCAGAATTTTCCTGTATACACAACAAAATTGATCAAATGTATTGCCCTAACTTACTCCAATACTAACAAGAAAAGAGTTAGATCCATCACCACTCATACACATTTTAAATGTAAATCAATACACAAGAAGTCAGCAGTTTTGTAGGTGGTCCTCTGATACACATTTTATGAAATATTAACTTTTAAGGATTGAAAAGCCTTACATAAATCCAAGGAGGAAATAAACTTTCACACAGACTTATTTCCAAACTCATCTCTGTGTTCTCTTCCAATCAATTTTACCAGTCCATCTTTGTACTTTTTCACTCATTCATTGGTAGACAACCTACCAGTACTAAGTACCAGAGACTTTCAAACAGGCAAATAACACCAAAATGTAATGGTATTATTAATACATAAAGTTAGTGTGTTTGTGTTTGTATGTCTGTGTTGGTAGAGGTTTCACTACCCTTCTCTGTCTCCCCCTCCCTCTCTGTCGTTTCAGTAAAAAGGTGTCTAATGACTAAGACTGCAGTCTATGCTGTATCACGACCTGAACAGTGAGTCAGCACCCCGACCCTGCTCCTCTCCACACACACACACAGACACAACAATACCAACAATAATTTAGCATATGATGCAGACAAACATTCATATTCCTGACACAAACATACACCCCCTGCTTCCCTGCAATCTCTCTCACACACTGACGAACACTGGTAGCACTGCGTCGTGACTGGGGGCGATGTGTTCCTCTTAATATGCACAGACGACTGAGGATCACACAGGCATGCTGGCACACGTAGACAAAAATCCCACCCTCCACTTCAGTTGTACAGAGAGTGTGCTGCATCTATGTGTGACCAAGGAACCACTCTGTGTAAGAAGCACTCTGTCGTCCAACATGTTCTCCTGCTGTGCAATAGTGCTAGCCTACATTACCCAGAAGCCTGCTGTCTGTTATGCATCCATGTCATTTCCTGTTCAACAGTTTGTGTTACACATTCCTAGACAACCATCACATAGTCAGGAGGGATGATGCTCATTGGCCTGAAAGTCTGGAAATCCCCCTTGTTCTGTCCTTGGGGTTCTCCCCTTAATCACACACACATATTCACATACACTTGTGCCTGGAGGAAAAAGCATCAGCAGACACAAGCAACTATGAAATCCTGGTTCTAGATCCAATATACAGTTTGTTAGAAAATCAAACAAAATCGTGAAACCCAAAAGTGGGTTTAAGTCATCACAAAGCTACTGTATCTCACATTTGAACTCTTAATGGATGAGAGTGGCCCAGCCCCAAACGACTTTACACCTGTTGCAGCATCCACACACTGAACATAAGCTTTGAATGTCTGTGCAATGTCACTTTGCAATATGCTCTTCAACAATTACATTTCTATTTTTCATTCAGTTGTTTGTAGGCAGGATGTGCTGTCAGTCACCCCCCCGCCAACTTGACTCCACCCAAAACCAACCCCTCAACCACTGTCACGTGACTCTCATAGACACTATTCAGGATTTTATGCAAATTTACAAGTCAACTTGGTTCAATAATACCTAAGAAAGACAACGCTAACTGGATTTCATAGTAGGTAGACGGAACACTATGCACCAACAGTGTAACATCAGGCCTGGTAAATGTTATTAACTGCACACACACATGGACACACACTTGTACATAACACATGCACATACCCATGCATGCATTCTTTTTAAGGCTGATACGTAAAAGCATAAAGAGGCTTAGCAAACAAAAAGTCAGCCAAGCTTGTAATAAAGCCAGACATCCCTATGGGGGAAAATGCATAAATGTATACATCACAAGCTAGACTATCACACATCCATGTGATCACAAACACACACACACAGTTAATCGCAAACACTCACATCCTCCCACCGGCACATGTGGACCGGCACAGCCAGGCCCTCAGTCTAGACAAGAGACAGAGAAGAAGAGGATAGACTATAGAGGTAGAGAGGAGGGTTGTAGAAGAAGAGAGGTACTGGATGTACTTACCCCGTTTCTGGAGCCATCCCTCTCTAACGATGGTGACATCGCTCATGGTTCCTTCACGCCGAGTCTGATGCCGCTACACGCCTGCTCCACAGAGAGAGAGAGGGAGGAGGGGAGGAGAGGAGAGAAAGAGAGGGAGAGGAGGAGAGGAGAGGAGGAGGAGGGGGGGGGGCGGCTCTCCCAGCCTCCGCGTCACTCTCCCTCCCTTCCTTCCTTTCCCGTTCACCCTCTCGTTCGCGCAGTCTCCCTTTCAGACACACAAACACGCAGAGTGTATGTGTAAGCGCTGTGTGGTTTTGCTTCCTGTTGTTGATTATCTCCCTCCAATCCCTCCTTTTTTTCTTCGTCTTCTCCCCCTTCTCCTCCACCACCTCCTCCACCTCCTCTCTCGTTCCCTCTCCAGACCTTCCTCCTCACCAGCAGTGACTCAGCCTGGAAGGAAGTGAAAGTAGAAAAAAGGCATGGATTTTATTTTCTGCTCCTCTGCTGCTCCTTCTTTCCCCTCATCCCCGTCGAAAAACCCTTTTATACAATTTGACAAGACAAACAACCAGTTATTGTGAGAACTAATGCTTCCTCCACTCTCCCCTCATCGAATCTTACACTCAGTTCCCCTTTCTATCCAACAATCTCTGATAAACAGGATGAGTAATTGCAGAGCTCTTGATCAAGTCTGACCTTGATTGCCAAACAAGAATCCCTTTCATTCATTCATAGATCTTTTTCTTTGATGTTCTGGTGACCATGATGTCCCGTGTGCAAAAGGCAATTTATCTCCTTGTGCTCGCTTTATTTCTGCATTATTTTTATTTATTTTATTTTGTTTAACCATGCGTATGTGTAGGCTGATTTGTCTGTCTGTATGTGGGAGGTAGGAGAGCATTTCAGGACTGTGGAGTAGGGCTAGGCTATAAATAGCCACATCGGCAGTTAAGGATGCTCTCACACTCTCTTTCTCTCTGCCCAAATCTCTGCACCTCTCTGTCATCTCACTCTCGCTCTCCCTCCCTGCTCTCTCTCTCTCTCTCTCTCTCTCTGCATAGCTGCCGTGCTCACCTCAAACGCACTCTACTACACTGTATTACACAACACGCAACAACACTACCCTGCTCATCCTGAATGGAGATCAGCACTACAGTGGGTAGGCTAGAAGTCGCAGCTTTCAAATCAAGCTTTCAAATCAGTATTCGGATCAGCAAGTGTCTGCAATGCTGCCGACACTTGGAGGGACTGCAGCGTGATAACCAAGGCTGCAACAGGCATGCTCACGTATACACCCAAGCAAGTGACACAGAGATTTTTTTTAAATGTTGAGGCAGCTGAATGGTGACCAATATGAAACCAGACGAACAAATAAAGGATTAAGACAATTTCAGTTCCTGCTTACAAGGGTTGCAACAATTCTTAGCTTGTGCTTTCATTCGGTTTCCTTTTAAATCATTCACTCTTTTTCAATTCCATTTTTGTTTCTTTACAACAACTACAAGATACATAAGATGTGGATAAATTGATTTTGATCCATCCTAACCCTTTACAAAGGAAGAAGTGTACTTAAATTGAAGAGATGTTGAAGAGAACTGAACTTTTGACAAATTGTCATTGAAATGTTTTTGAATTTAGTGTAGTTGGAGACAATTTAAGTGTAAAACGACTGTAATCACAAGTAATCACACCACTGTTTGTGTGATTACTTTTTCAATTTAAATGCAACCTTTATAAATAGATTGACTGGTTTTTGGTTTATAAAGTGAAAAAATAGTGGAAAAGGTTTGATCAGTATTTCCAAAGCCCAAGCTGACGTACTTTACTGTCTTATTTTATGCACAACCTAAATATTTTGTCTTTACTGTCACAGTAGAGAAAAAGAAACCAGAAAAAATTGAAGGTGAAAATTTCACATAAATATTCAAATGGATAAATCATAATTTTTACTTTTATATTTTTCTGTATTATTTTTGCCACACTGAGAACAGTCGAAAGATTTTTAAAAAATGACTTCTGCATAAGAACTGAAAGTTGGCTGCTGTATAAGCACTGATTGAGATTTTTAAAAAATCAAAATAATACTAAGCCTTTGTAATTATATCAAAGGTGATCAAATCCGTTTTATAGGCACAGTACAATAGAGGATTAAGCTCTAAGTCTACAGTGTAATTCAATGAAGCCTCAGATAGCTTTACCCTTAATTAGGACAAGCAAGGCAAAAGGAGAGGAGACGAGAGGAGAGGAGACGAGAGGAAAGGAGATGAGGAGAGGAGGGGAGGAGAGGAGAGCAGAGAACAAAAGAGAAGAAAATAAAATAAAAGGTGGAAAGAAGAGAAGAGAATAGGAAAAGAGAGGCATGGAGAAGAAAATGTCCAGACAGTGGCAACCCCTTGTCACCAGGGCAGCCGTTGCTATGGAGATACTGCCATGATGAACGGACCATGCCAGGGGAAGCACCTGCTAGACAACATTTATTTCATGTAATTCTCGAGGCAACATGGCATACATTGCTTTTAACCTTTTATTCGGCACCAAATTTATAGTGTAAATTAAGGTGATTTGATGTTGTTATCAAAAGATGCAAACGCAGGCCCCATGTATATTAAAGGTGGCATTTGATCGGTCAAATGTACACATTGAGCGGCATGTGTATAATTGCATTATTAGACAGTCTAAGAAGCTTTGATACCAAATCATCCTCTCTTACAGGACAAAAACAGTCTATTAAAAATAACTATAAATACATTAGTATACGTAGGGGAGGAGTTTACTACAATATAATGGACTTTAAGAAATGTTCCCAAAAGGCCCTCCCATCAGCCCACCACAGCTCATCTCATTTGGCCTCAACTTAGTACAACCACAAATCACTCATTTCCAAATCCTATCTAACATCAAGCTGCTGGCCCAAGAAAAAGTTTATCGAAGGCATGTAGGCCTAGTCCAAAAATATGGAAATAAAAACATAAGAGGCAAGGTACATTTTCCTTTCCTTGGCTAATGAAATTGATTAGGTTTCTTTGAATCATATAATCATGTAAATGGCAGAGCAACATATTTCTTTATGAGTCTGGTTCTGCTCGAGGTTTCTGCCTCTTAAAGGCAGCTTTTCTTGCCACTGTTACTTTGCTAACTGTTGCTTAGTGCTGGGCTAAAGATGGATTAATGTTGGGTCTTTATAAATAATGTAACTAAGAGTACTGCCTAGACCTGCACTTTTCGTAAAGTGTCTTGAGACAACATTTGTTATGAATTGCTACACAAATAAAGATTGTTTGATGCTGTTCAAACAATATTTTTCTTAAGACTAATTTATTTAAGAAATACAGACCTGTTATTTCCAACAAACCCTCTTTCATTTCTCAAATGTAAATGACTCGGCTATATGAGAACTCAATTTAGTTTAAAATTAATTTAATTAAACTAAAATTAAGCCTGGTATACAGTTTCCTCAACCATAACTTATGGAATGACAGTGAATGTATTAAGCTGTTAGAATATATGTGACCGTGTAAAGGGTTTAGTAAATCTGAAGAACATGAATGAGTAAGCAGCACTGCATCATCTACGTCACTGACAAACTGACGCATGTTGCATGCAGCATGGGAGGAACACGTATGGATGTTAAACATTAAAAGACCGAATAAAATGTCTTTCTTATATGAAAATACATTGAAGTGACTTTTAACGTGATGCTTGTCAACCTTAACCGAGTTTTAAACATGAAATATTATTAATACCGAAGTGACCCGTTAAACACGGCACCGCCCCCCCCCCCCCACCTTACGTCTTCACAGCATAAATACACATTATCTATCGAGCTTTAGAGGGATTATTTATTTTTCATTATCACGATAGTGTTTCTAGCCAGCTAACAGTATTACCTGTAGCGGCAGGTGTTGTGGTATCCCCGTGCACCTGCTGTTAAACCGCACGAGTTAATTTCCTCCTGCATGAGTGGGTAACGTAACGCTATGCTGAGCTAACCCTCGTCAGCACCGTAACGCAACAGGGAAGAAAATAACCGTAAACAATTACATCAAAACGGATTTCCGACAAAAACACGAAAGCTACCGTTACCGCAGCTCAACGGTTGTTGTGACTTTCAGGAAAACTCGTGACGTCACACAGAGAAACGGCAACCCCCCTCTCTGTCGTGCACGGGCTCACGAGCACACACACACACACACACACACACACACACACACCCTACCGTCACGTCTTGTCCTCCCGTTTTCGGTTTGAACGGTGTCAGGTTGGTGTGTGGTACTCCTCCACCGTGGAGCTCTCATCATCCCATTCCAACATCCCGTGTGTGTCCGCCGTCTATTAAGCCAAGCATCGCGAGAGTAAGTAAGGGCGGTTTATGCATGAGAGCCAGGCTGTTAGGCCTGGGTCTGATCCCATTTACATTTAAACAGTTATATATTAATCAACTAAAAGTCACAAAGTCAATCAATTAGGGTTTTTTGCTACCAAAAGAAGACGACCCTCATCTCCAGACAAGAGACAGAGAAGAGGAGGAGAGTAAATAGAAGTTGGTAAAAGTCTGTGTACTAAAGACTTTAATTAACTTTATTTGTAAAGGAGTGCTCTGTACACTTTCTTTGATGTGGACCTATTTTCAATCATATACACTACGGCCATAGGCAACCAGGGAAAACAATGAACCGCAGGACTACAATGGTGTTGCTATTTGAAGAACAGCCAAATTAACCTATAGGCCAGGGGTGTCCAAAGTGCGGCCCGAGGGCCATTTGCGGCCCTTGAGGGGATTTTTTGTGGTCCGTGACTTCAAATGAAGGCCCGAGGCCTTGATTAAGATTGGCACATAATCTTATTTTTCTTTTTCATCTTAACAAGGGCTGAACAATATTCCTAAAATTGAAAATGTTGTTGTTTTTTAAAATCTACAGCTTTTACTATTTTCCACATTTTTTGTAAACTATGAAAAAAAACGTATGCAAAGTTTTTGCAAACAAGCGGACTGTTGTTTAACCATTTAATGACCTGAGCTAAATGCAGAAAGCTTTTCCAAATAAATGAACCACGTTACAGGCTTGATTCTGAGAAAAAAAAACAAATAAAGTAGAACTAAGAAATCTAAATATTTGATTTATTTTTATTAAAGGGTTTCTTTAGCGAGCCTTTTGATTCTGATCTACAAAGCCTTACTATTTTTAAAACTATATTTTAAAAAACAAAACCTGTGGCCCGTGAGCGATTCTAACACGACAATTTTGGCCCGCAAGAAAAACAGTTTGGACACCACTGCTATAGGCCAACCAACTACACTGAAAGTCTACATAACATGCACTTGTCCAGGCAATCTACTGACTCAGTGAGTAGTGTGTGGGGCCAAAAATACTGTATTAAAGGAATATGGAATTCCTTTCCATCCGTAAAAATATTTAAAGTGCATTGTGTACACAGAAAAATAGTTGTTTCTCTGCAAAGAACATACAGTTAAGTAAAGATCAGGGTCAGTACATAGACTAAACTTTAGAATCCTGCAACATCTTTTTTTTTTTCAATCATCTGTTTTTTTACAGCTGCAAAACAGATCTCAAAAGCTAATCATGAATGTCAAGACTTTCAGGTGGTTGATGAAAAGCTTTTTTAAAAATAATGTGCAGGATGTTGCATCCTTTGGGTCAGCTGTCAGTCACACTGAACCATTAAAGTGAACACAGATAAAAGACTCCGAAACAGAGACAAAGTTGGATTAATCAGACAAAAGGTTGCTTCACAGAAAATCCACAATCCTAGTCAAATAACACAACAGGATTTTTTTGTAAGTGCACTTACTCTACAGAGGCAAAGGGGAAGGTGCTCAAGCCCCTTTTAAAGCCAATCTGTCACGTGCATGTTCCATTTCTGGAACAACTGGAATCCACCATCTATCAGCCGCCCTTTTATGATCTTCAGAGTTGCGAAGAAGAATTGGCTGTGGCTTGTTCCCAGTAGTTAGAACTGACCAGAGCCAAAGCTGAGGCAACACTTACAGAAAAGAGGAGGTTTGCAACCAAACACCTATACACACCATATTAAAAAGACAATTTTGACAGCAGAAATAAACATGTTTGCCGCCTGGGACAAAAATTATTTTTGTCTTAATAGCTTAAGCTTAAGACCCACCTCAGATCCAGCCCTTTGCCTGACCAAAAGTTAGGTTGAGTCAAGATTCCCAAAATGGGGACCAGCAGCCATTGGCTTCTAAAATCCGCTTCAGAAACAATGGATGCTGTCACTGGGACTACATCCATGTTTATACAGTCAATGGTTTCCAAGCACTGATGGTTGTGGGCTGGGCTAGGTCAGAGTCCAGAGCTGTTAATCCCAGTGCTTTTTGGAGGGCAGGAAGTGAAGGATAAAACAGGAACATGAGACGTGAAACATGAGGTAACAAAAAGGAACCACCTTCACAGCAGATGTGACATCAGCTGCCTTATATGTACTTTAATGTTGTTAAGGGTAAAAGTGAGTATCCCAGTGTATCTTTGTGCCTTCAAAAGCATAGGGCGTAGGAGTGCATCCTCTCTTTCTTCTATCCCTGCAATATACTTCTTTCTCACCCCCTTATTTTCAACATTTAAAACTTTGGGAGCTATGTTTATATATATATATATATATATATATATATATATATATATATATATATATTTGTTTATTTTAAGAGCAGTGCAATGATGCCCTCCCTCATCTGTTATTCTTACTCTGTCTCCCCAGATGGTGCTGAGTGTGGAGCTGGACAGAGGGTGTAGGTATGGGGACATGGCTGGGTACAGAGTGCAGACACAGGTGTACCTAGCGTGTCAGATAATATATGTGTGTACTGTTCTGGCCTCTCTTAACACACATGCACATATTGCCATCAGCTGGCCTTTAGCTCGTAGCCCTGTGGAACGGGGGGAGTGTGAGTAGGAACCAGCAGCCAGGCAAGGTGTGTGTGTGTGTGTGTGTGTGTGTGTGTGTACGTGTACGTGTGTGTGTGTGTGTGTGTGTGTGTGTGTGTGTGTGTGTGTGTGTGTGTGTGTGTGTGCGTGTGTGTGTGTGTGTGTGTGGGCAGGAGAGGCAGTGGAGGTGGGGTCATGGAGGTGGGGGTAAAGAGACAGCTTGAAAGGAAAAAAGGCAAAAAGGCAGCACAGGGGAGCCCTTCTGTTACCATTGCTGTAGCCAGACGTGTCCCTGTGACACACACAAAAACACACACCCACACAGACACACATATGCACATAAAAACAACTTCGATTCAGTCGCCAACTTTCTCAGTCGTCCTGCACTGTTACAAAAACATGACTCAAGAATAACCAACAATGTTGTATAAACTATTTAAGATGATGGTCAAATTCAATGCATACGTGTATAAGCTCAGAAAAAAAAAGTTGAAAGGTATTCTGATTAGTTATCATAATTTTGAAGAATAGAATGATTTAACAGACATGCTAGATGTTTTTTGAGTCTGTGCTTTTTGTTCTGTGTTGCTTTGAGCTACAGAAGATGCAAAATGTGTTGCAGGTATTCCATTCACTATTTTCGTCTTAGTTTACTGTGCCAACATTTGCTGATAAGCTGAAAAACCCAGCAGCATGGATGATTCTCTCTCAGCCATGATAATAATGCCCCTTCTCAAGGAGCTGAAAGTCAGTATCTGACTTTATAATTTCTTGTTCTGTTCAGGAAAAAACCCCACTGGAGTCAACAAAAAAATACATATTGTACTGTTATGTTGTTCTCTATATGAACTCCATTTAAAAGGCACTTGTGTCTCAAGTGATCTTATAGTTAGTGCACCTTTGAGACTTCATTATGCACAGTCTTAGCAATGGAAGAGTGAGCCCGTCCAGTCAGTCAGATCAGCTTTAGGAGAGCAACATTTTGAGGTGGGATCCTCTAGCTATGATTTAGTCATCGATGCGTGACCTCACACACAAGTGTGTTGTGTATGTTTGTGAACTTCGGGCAAGTCAGGTTTCTGTTTGCTCTACCCTGTATATGTTTTTGTGTATGTGAGAAAGAGAATGAAGAAAAGATCCTAACAAGCAACAACCTCCGGTGATGAAAAATGAATCTGATGCAGAAGTGCTAAATCCTGCGGTTCGTTGAGTGTCCGCTTGGGGCTGGCTGCAGAAGAATTGGAAGTCAAATACACAGTACACACCCCATTTTAAAAAAAAGTTTCTACAGCAGAAATGAACATATTTACTGCCAGGTTAAAAATACAAAAATAGGTCTCATATTTTGGTCTGGACGCACTGTATGGGGGGTGAATTTTTTGATAAGTCCTCCGTTTTGATTTTATTAAGGAAAAGTGTTATTCACAATAAGGTGCAGAGCTGGCCTGACTGACAGGAGGGCGCAGTGTAATGGTTTGCCAAGAAGCTTATCAGGATTTATCAGAAAACCCTTTTCCTTTTTTTCTTTTATAGTCCTTACTCAAATTTCCTCACTACTGTTTTCTACTTCAGTCTGTAGGACTTACATTTTTGGGGTTTTAAAACAGATTGCATGATTTCGTCCGGCATTTCTGGGTGTCTCTGAGCAAATGTTCTCTCTCTTTCATGAAGACACCAATGTAACCATCCCCCCCCATGCCCACCTCCCACCCCTGGCCCGTTGTGCCATCAGCTCTCAAAAGATGGACCCCTGACTCCCTGTGGGCAAGACTGTGAGCTGCCTTGTGTATTACAAAAATACAAACACACACAAACACACACACACCTGACACATTTAAGTGACACCAGAGCGCAGAAGGTCTGTCCAGGTTGAAAAACACACAGACACACACACACCCACACATCAACACACACCACTAAACTTTCAGCTATCACAGCATTCCTCCCCCAGTCCCATACCTCCTGTCTCTGCCCTGCTGCCACACACATACCCACCCCCCCCACCCCCATTTGTGACTCCCTTCACCTCCTGCAAAACACCCAACTCTAACTATACAGCCCCCCCCCCCCCCAACTTTAAATCCAGTCCTTTCTCCCCAGCTCCCAAAGCCCAGGGAAGCAGCAGCCGTGCCGGCCAGCCTGGCACCCCGGTCCTCCCCGATCTCTTTGAAGTGGCTTCAGGAGAGAGAGGTCAGCTTCGCCCCGGAGACCCACATAGAGGTAGGGACAGCTGCGGTCAGACAGACTCCTGTGCAGGGGATAGGTACACACATGCAGAGACACATATACATATGTACACACAACAAGAGCAGCTGCAGCCACGGTGTTGAAGGTGTGCTGTGCAGCAGGACAGCTTGGGAGCCAGTATGGTCCAGCATGGCTCTGTTCTGTTCTGGGTCACCTATTTTGCGCTCAGGTGTAAAATCTTGAGTGAACCAGATGACCAGATAATATTTTTTACATAGTTTCTGACGCCTCGGCTTGTTTTGTTATGTGTTACTGTTGCAATAAAGCCCAAAAATGTGCACATGTGAGCATTTAACTTTAGCAGTGATACACTGAAAAGTACAGTTTTAGTGTCAAAATGTGTGTGTGGATGCCCTCTGCTCTCATGAGGACAGGTTGCACTCCTCTAAAAACACCCTATCCCCCAACTGCCATCACACAAGATACACACTCAAATTGTCTTCCATGCCTAGCCCCACCTTACACACATGCCTCCGCCCATGTGCAATCTGGTTTCTCTGTTTCCTTGCCATGTTCAGCTCCTCTGCCCGAAAAATGAAGGGCTGGGGGACAGATTGGAAACAGATTTTATCTTCACCTCTTCGTCCATGAGATAAACTTCTATCTGCAATTAATTTCACCAAAAACTCTAAACTGAGTAATTTTGGAAAGCTGACAAAAGACAGATTGAAGTAGAAACATAATAAAAAGGTTATTTGTATATATTTCACACAAGAAGGCTAAGCTTACTTCTTCTTTTTCTTTAATTACATACTCAAACAAAGTGTTTTGCCCTGACACATCGGGTTGTATTTCTTTGGGATGCATTTTCAATATCCACCTTAGCAGATGTTCATTATGCAACTCTTGTTTCTGCAAGTTGTATTTCCAGTACCTGTGACGGCATGTGACTGCAGGATTATTTACGAGAGATGGTAAAAGCAATTATGTGATTGACCGCTGCTTAGTCGCAGCTGCTGCAGTAGTGTAGGAGTCATTTTTCAGCAAGGTGATAAAGAGAGAGCTGAGCCACAAAATAAAGGCTCTAGATTTACTGTTGGCACTATGGGCAGTGAGCGTAAGAATGAGTCTGCAGTTTAAAGGATCACGTTATATTTGTTTACAAGGTGACAAAAAAGCCTTTGAGGCTTCTGTTCAGGTTTTGTTCCTTCTTTTTTTTAATTTTACAGTTTTGACTATTTGGGTGTAAGAACCGTTTTAAATGAATATTAGGTAAGTTGGTCTCTGTATTTTAGGACAGATGTTACCTGGATGAGGCATTTGGGGCAGCCAGAAACCTCATCTATCCTTTAGTGATGAAAACATCGCCAGCTTCTATGTGGTGTGGCATGAACACACATATAAATTCTCTGTCTCTGTCTCAAACAATCCAACACACACTCAAACACTTCCTCTGTCACTGCTCTTCCAGTTGCATGCTGGAGATCCTTAGGGTGCCATCAGTGTAGATTCTGATCAGTGCAGAGTCAATGAAGCAGTGAGAGGACGACAGAGAGACAGAGGGAGGGATAACTTTGATCTGTTTTTGTTCAAGAGGAGGGCTGTCATTGATGGAATGTGACCTTGACACAAATACTCATTAAAAAGACCAAAATGAGGAGGTTTACAATATTTAATGTAGAAAATGTTATGTTTTGGAGCTCATTTTATAACTTTTGACGCCGATATTGAAGATCTTCTTAGGATCTTCTCTATCATGTCCAGTGCAATAAGAAAATGTGCTTTAAGGTAGATATATTTATAGTTATTTATATTTCTTCATTAGCTTCTTCCTGTAAGCTATAGGCCAATAAATAAACCTGTTATTGTCTGACTTAATTTAAATCACTTTGATCATTTTTATCAGAGATTTCTGGATTTGTTTTTTTGTCTGGGTCTTTCTCTCTGTTGAGAAGTAGGTTGGGCTCAGGGTGGAAACTGTTCCATACATGATACATCAACCAGCATTGTTGCAGTCCTGATAATGAAGAACTTTAGCTGAATTTCGACTGTAAAAAAAAACAAAAAACAAAATCTCTTTTTCAATCGTTTAATTCAAAAAAATGTATACTCACAAATATGCAAAGTCTCAGAGATAAACAGTCACCAAAAAGAAGATTGGGTATTGATATGTAGTTATTTTTTATGTCTGAAACAACTGCCAGGTGGTAGGTGTCAGACAAAGTGATAAACAACATTTAACTGTTAAAACAAAGAATAAGTCTTTTTTTTTTTTTTTTAAGAAAGAAAGAAAAAAACTAGGCCACTTACCCCTTTACACGGAAAAACTAGTAAATAGGTAAGAGGTACTGCTTTGTCCACAGAGGGTGTTAGAAATCAACCCAAACTGAAAGTTCCTAAGAGGAGCTGTGGGTAAAGAAATGTGGGATACCTTCAAAAATAATTGTCCTCTTGATATTAGAAACGTTTTTATTAATGTGTGTGAATGTGATTCAAGCTGCTATGGTTACTTCCTCTTTAAAATGCATTGTGTCAGGCTTTTCAAAGGTATGTGATTACCTGACTTTTTTTTTTTTAATGCATGACAAAAGCAGGACTTGGCTCTATTGGAATGCTGTTCTGGTAACACAGGGCAAGAAAGGACAAATAGAATAATAGAAATTAAAATGAAGTGTAATTATATTGGATCCTATATTGTAACGTGGTTTAAACATTACAAGGATAGTGCAGATTAAAATGGGACTGAAGAGGACAGGATGGAAAACAACAGCTGAAACATAACATCAGCACCAGCTCGACCAGTGACGGATGACAACTAAATGTCCCAACACTCCCAGCGTCCCACATCCTCCCTGCATGTGCACAGCTGCATATGCAAGCACCACTCCAGGCCACTAGGGAGGGCTGCATTAGTTACAGACTTACTGACGGCTCCAGCTGTTACTATATCTGTCTTTCCATCTTTCTCAGAGATTGCATCGCATTAAGTAAACACATCTGGATAAATTTAAATCTGTTTGTTTTAGTTATTAGTAAAACATCTGGAAGAGCATTTTAGGAAATATCGTAGTATTAGTTGAATATCTCAAACAAGCCAGAAAGTGCATCTCTAGAGAGGAGGGCAGGAAGGATATTGTTGCGATCTATCAATGTGTTTGTGTTTGTGTGTCATTATTTGCATGGGTTTCAGAGGAAGTTAGGTTGTACACAACACATCTGTCAACATCTGGGTGCACAGATTGTATTTGGCTTTCCAACAACTGGGTGATATTAACACCAAAAACACACACAGTTTGAGCACAGCCAGAGGACAGCACAGCAGTAACTCCCCTCATACATACAAACACACACTAACACACATCCACCCACCTCAAAAGCCTCCGATGGCCCCTGAGGGCCCCAAGTTTCCAATCCTGCCACTTCCTATTTCTGGTCTGCGCCTCCTTTACAGCCTTTGTAAGACACATTTCTCTCTCACAGTCTCTCCTTCCCTTTTGCCTTCACACACACACACACACACACACACACTCGCTCACAGAGACACATTAACACTTTATGTGTAAAAGTGATTCTCCCCAGGCTACCTGCTCCTTGGGGAGGTGTAGAAGGAGCTTGTCGTCTCTTTCTCAGAACAAACTGCTGTGTAACATCTGTGTGCAGGAAGAGAGAGACAGATATCTGTCGTGGGAGGAGATGTCTTTCACTCGTGGTCTTCTTTCAGCGATTTGCATTTCCCAAATGTGTCATCGTAGTGTTTGATAGACAATTGTCAGTGCAGACAAACTGATTCACAGCTTCTCAGTAGAGACACATTTTGGTAATTATTTTCTTTTCTTTTCTTTTTAACAACTCAAAAATAACATTAAACCTGTATCATTGTTTTGGCATTTTTAAGCAGATCAGTCATATCAATAACATCTGACACCTATTAGTCACACATTAATCCCCTGTGAATTGATTTAGAAGTCAAATCTGTTTTCAAAAGCAGCGTGAGATTGTGATGTGTTGACAAAAATTGTTTTCCAAAACAAGAGAAACAGATTTTCGGTATCACTGAAGCATAAATACTGACATATGAACGAGATAATTCACGTAGTAAACAGATTTTTCTGATGATGTCTGTGATCTTTCATCTCAGGTTTAGGAGGTAATTCCATTTCCAAAATATAATAATATCCCAATTACTACAGCAGCATCTCCCCATGTCCAGTTGTTGTTTACTCGGTCAGTACGAAGGCTGGCTGGAGGTCCCACACAGGGGAGGACTGCACCGTGTCACCCCTGTGACAGCTCACCATATGGGGGGGAGAGCAGGCATTCTCTAAGCCTTGTGGAAGTCCCCACACATGGATCACACAAACAGAGCTAAAGTGCCCTGGCAGATGCCATCTCTGTGGTTACTATAGTACGCACACACACACACACACACACACACACACACACACACACACACACACACACACACACACACACACACACACACCCGCACGCACACACACAGAGGGTGCAAATCTGCTACAACATCACAGCTAAACCCATCCAGATGATCAGGCTAATTGTGTCGCACTGTTTGATGGTGAATGACCATGTTTTGTTTTTATCTCCTAGCTGCTCTCCTGTTTTTAAAGAAAATATTTTGGAGGGATTTTTGCATTTTGTTCAGAAAGAGTAGCCATAGAAAGGATAGCGGCCGACCTCAAAATACAGTAACCCTTTTATAATTATTTATGTATTTAATACAGACAGAGCAAATTGGTGAACATTAGTATAAAAATAAAAGACATAAACAGGGTCAGGGTTAGCAAGACTGCTCATTTATATCCATTGTCCTGAGGAAAGCAACATAGAGATAAACATTTACAAGAAAATGTACAAATACAAATGCACAAAAAATGAATACCTGGTGCAACATGTACAGATAAAAGTCAACAAAATTGATGTTGATATCTTTTTGGTTACTATAGAACGGACTGCACCCATACTGTGCTGCTTTACTGTAGTTTAGTGTTGAATTAGTTAAGTCTGTTCTCCAACTATTTGACATGTTTATGTTTTTTATGTTAAAAAAACACAAAGTCAATTCAATAACTTGGATAATTTATCCAAGCCACATTTAGTTTTAGTTTAGGCTATATTAGCTTTGTGAGCATTCTGAAAAGGCTTGTAGTAACAATCACATCTAACACCATCTCTCCCTCTCATCTGTCTCTCTTTACACACCTCTATCTCTCTTACTTCTTCCATGGTGTCGCTCATCCTCTCGTGTTTTAAAAAAAAAAAAGTGGATGCAATTTACTACTCCTGAATAATGAGAGTGTGGTTCCCCCTATTTAGCCCGAGGCTTACAGAACTAACATCTGGGCTGTTTGGCAGGCTTGTTGGATAGCCTCTTCAATGCTGCTCCAGATGCAGGCAAGGGAGGCCCAGCACACAGATGGAGACACACATACACACCTAGAGCGTACACACACGTACACAGTACACACACTCATATACACACGCTCACACACACAAATAGTGCACGTTAGGAACATCAATGTGTGCATAAACACATTTGCACTGCGTGAACACTGCACACGAGAGAGGCAGATGTTAGAACAAATACAGATGTGTGAAGACATACAGATACAGTAAGCCACAAACAAACAAATACACACACACACACACACACACAAATCCAATTTTGCACCCAGATGGAGACAGAGCAGCAGCTGATGTGGTGGGCAGAGCTGGCGCATTGTTGGCATAGGTAACATGTTCTCAACAGCTGGCGCAGGTTAGGGATTCCTGGGAATTGGAGCCACAAGGCAAATGTTCCCACTGGCTCGAGGGCCAGTGATGTGGCAGGCAGGATGGCAGGCTGGCATAACGTCAACTGTACACACACACACTAAGATTTCAAAATGATGAATCCAGTGGTGAAGACACACATGAATACTTTCATGGATATGCAGAAGTACTGAGTTGCATGTTTTAGTGAATATCCATACACACTTGTGGGCCTACAGCAACGTGGAGCAACATGTTAATGGTCACAAACACACACACGTTTTATTTATTTTTTCTTCTCTACCACTATTCGTCTGCTTTCTTCAGAGTTATTCTTTATGTGTGTGTGTGTGTGTGTGTGCATGTTTTGTTTTGGTCTGTGTGGAAGTGTACTAGCCTTTTCACTGCCTGGGGGCTCATTTCCTGTCGCAGCTGTTGGCTAGTTCCTCTGACATCTGGACTGAAGAGAGACAGACAGGCAGACAGACAGACACACAGGCAGACAGACAGAACAAAGGCTACAATGACGCTTTATTTCAACAAGATCTCTGGGATCTAACTACAAAGATTTGAGGAGATCACACTACTGTTTGTGCAGTCTTGGCTCTGACTCTGGCTGTTCCTCATCTGCTGTGGCTGTATTTATTTAAAGCTCTGTCCTTGTTAGTGTCTCCCACTCTCCCTCCCTTTCATTGTTTGTGTGTGTATTCTGCCTGAACAGATCCAGCAGCTGTAGCTAGAGAAAATATTTCCATATCTGACTGTTAAGGATCTATTTATTTTTTGAAGAAGTGTAACTTGCCATCATGTGCAGGTTCACATGTCTTCACTCTACCACACTCTTTACTCTTTACTTCAACACCTGCTTTATCTGAAGGAGCTTTGATGGATAGCTGCTACTCATGTAGTTTCTGTAGATAGCCAGCTTTGGCACTTTCACTTTTTAAAGGAGATCCCCTTCAGCAGAAAACTTCCTTTAAAATAAAAAACTCCAGAAGCAGGCTCACTTGACCTTTAATGGGAATTGTACGGGTTGGTTTGATTCATCAAGCACCCACCATTAACTAAGACTAAAGACATCCCTTTTTGGCCTTCCACCTAACTCTGTACCAAGGTTATGTGCCATTTTACCAGTTAAAAGTGGATTTTCACATAGGAGTTGGAGATATGGACCAAAATCATATCTCGATATTTTTTAACTGAATGGGCGATGCACAGTATATATCTAGATATTTTTCTTCTGTAAAGAAATAACAAAAACAATGTTTGTTTGAAAGTACATATATCTTTAAAAGTCGATATATTTCCCAGCCTTTGTTTCACATATCCTAAATGCTCTGGTTCAATGCATTTTAGCTTTGTATTTCATAACTGGTGGGATGGGACAAGGGATGGGGATTGAACCAGCTCGGTTCCGCATTTTTCAAAAACCTGAACAGCAATGACAACTGAGCTTATCGAAACTGCTGTCGAGACTTTTCCATCCTGTAACGTAACATTATATCTCAAGTCAAGTCACGTCATTTCAAATAAATCATTGGTGCACAAACATACATTGATTGTCAAAGTTTTTGCAAAGGTGTTGGGGGACACAATCTCCATGGCCAAGCACATCTAGTAGTCTAAGGTACTGCATTGTGGTTTCATTTGATGCCCAATGCAGTACCTTAGACTATCATCGGGTTAAAAGACTCCTTTAAATGAGCCTCCTTCCCTAATCGGGACATTAAAAGTGGGTCACTGAGCTGTTTTCAGTAGGTCACTGATATGTGCCTGGGAAAAAAGTTCCAGCAAGAACAACAAGTCTATGATGTGCTGTATTTTGAAGTGCAAACCATAATGCAAATATGAGGTCAAAAGTTGACAAGAACCTCAGTGTGTTGTGTAGAGCAAAGTGTTGGCAGATGAAAGTGTAAGGCACAAAAACAGAAACAGCATTTAGAAATGAAACGCCCTGCTTCCAAAGACAAACCTGTTGACTACTTTCAAAGACGACCTTTGCACTGTTGTGTTGTTTGGGGATATTGACATACTGTGATGTTCTTTATTGCAAGCCAGGTCCAAACAGCACCATTTTCAGTAAATAAGTTGGTTGCTCTAGACCATGTGCTATTAAAATGATGCTCTTTGTCTTTTTATCTGTGTAATTTGTTCTATAGTATATGTACATTTTTGTGATGTTTACAGCGTAAAATAATTGTGTGTATTTAAAGGAGTTCTTAAACTGCTGTAGGCTATGAAAATGACATGGATGAAAATCCTTAAAATAAAAAAAACACTTTAATATATCAAGCTGTAATAAAATCCATTATAACTCTAAAACATGGAAATTGTGGTGACAAGATGAAGCTCAATGGTTCCTCTTAGTTTTTGGGGTATTATATTTAGATTAAGTTTTATGATAAAAGCTTATTAATGTCCAGCAGGGGTGTCTGTCTGTGGCAAGATGACTGGCCAGATGTAGAGTTTCCCCCCTCCCATCCAGCACCACTCCAGCCTACCCCTGCATCACAGACACACATACACACACAAACTCTGCTCAGCGAGGGGACGGCTGGCTGGCTGTTGGCTCGGAGGCGCCATTAACCAATTTAGCTTCCAGATGTCCATCATACAGTCGCCGCCAAAGCTGTGCAGCTCTCTGTGAGCTTCACACGCACGGGTGTGAACAGCCTCCCCCCCCCCACACACACACACACATACATGCACACACACTGCTGAGCTGTGATGTTCTGATGCTGAGACACAAACAGTTACATATAGGAAGGCAGAGACTTGAGATGTACAAGACGTCTTCACTTTAACACATCGCACACCGGGGAATCGACTGCACTGCGTGTAAGAGTGCTATTTGATTGACATGCACAGATCCTGATAAAATTGAGACTCACTTTTTGATCATTCCCAATGATCCTCCCCCATCTGGATAGAAGCAAGTTAAATACACAGTTGTTCCTCCTGATGTCTGGTCCCTCTGAGACACACATAAACATAGATCAGCATGTGTGCACCCACTTGCACGTCTAGAAAGGCAGACTCACTCTCTCTCACACACACACACACACACACACACACACACACAGACACAGACACACTCTTGACGCACTTACACAAACACATATTCACTTTCGTCAAATGGACAGATGCTGCACCTCTAGAGGCACAGAGACCCAGCAGCTGTTCCCCAGCCAGTCAGATGGGCTTCCATTGGATGCTCATGAATATTTTACACTCAGTCGAAATGGCTGCATTCCAGACTCCTACAACAGCAGCCACACTGGGCCAGATGATCAGATTATTAAACTGTACGAACTGATTTCCTCCCACTGTCAGCTGGAAATTAAGAAACATGTATTGAATAGTTTTGAAGGATAACCGTGAGTTGCATCTTATGGTAGGAGTCTCTGATGGGGTAGTTTGGTTACTAGTTTGAGTTCAAGTTTAATGTCTAATTTTCATCTCTTTAAAATCTCTCTCCCTATTCTTGTTTTCTCAAGCTACAGTTTAATGTCCTTATTATAAAATTTGTGTCACAAAGTGAAAACATTTTAAAATACAGAACTACACAAAGGATAGACAGAAGTACTCTCAAACAGAAGCCTCAAAACACTTCCTTCCATGTTAATATGTTTATACCAATGACTGTCTAAAACACAGACATCGTCTCAGTGACATCACCCATTGGATTCTGAAGAGGGGTCATTAAGCCCAACGATGGCAGACACCTTATTGGAAAAATAATTCTCCACCTAACAGTGCATCAATTTGGAAACAGGAAAAGAGGTGGAGCTGGGGCGGGATTTAAACTTCCTGGTTAACAGCTACAACACAACCACCTATCAGTCAACTCAACAATGACCCAAAACAGATGAGTTGTAAAAAAAAAAAAAAAAAAAAAAAAAACTCAATAAAGTTTTCACCAATACAGAAATGAGCTATGGAGACCAAAATCATTTTTTTGCAGGCTGCAAACATTTTTACTTCTGCTGTGAAAATGTGCATCTCCAACATGGGACCTAACAGGTCCATTCAGCCTCAAGTGGACACTCCGGGAACCTCATTTTTTTTAACACCAGGTGCATTCTGCTTAGTTTCCCCTGTTTCATTACAACCGAAATGTCACTACTGCACTTTGTCAGGGCATACACAACCCAAGAAAATATTTACACTTGTCCAGGGCTTCAGGCCGTCTGCTGCCCATGCATACTAGCATTGTGGCTGCTGAAGCTGAAGTGAGGCAGATGGACCTTACCTGTTGTAGCATCTCTTCGTGGCAACAATGTGTTGTCACCTCGACCAGCTTACTCTGCTCGGTTTCTACATGTCCTCCTTAGAGTCAGATGACAGTTAATATTATATAAATAACGTCCTCCTATAGCTCACAGTGCTAGCATCCTCTCGCACATCTGCCCACCTCAGCTCATCAAGACAGTGCCCATCAGGTCAGGGTTTCTGTTACAACTTACATCTATGAATAGTTTGAAAGTTATGCACACAATATATTGTCATTATTTCACCTTTCTCCCATTGTAAGCTTTGTTCAGGAGTACTCAGAGTGCTTAACCCCATTAACAGTTTGGATATACTGCTCGCCTCTGAGTAAATAAAGTGATCAGGATAAGTATGGATGCAGAAAAGAAAGAGGGAAAGAGGGCAGGCAATTGTCCAATTAGAAACTGCTTCCTTTCTCCCTGTTTCTCTCTCTGCCTTGGAGGATGGATTGATCTCATTGGGCCTTGGGCTGAGATTCAAACATCTGTCTGACCCCCCCCTTCTTCTTCCTCTTCCTCTGTCAGCCAGCCAGAGTCTCCCAGAGTGTCTCCCCTCCTGCATTACCTCTATTACAGACATGATGAGGGAAGCTGTTTGACACACTGTGGAGAATGCTTGCAGCTGCACAATCCGGAGGTTCTTGGATGCAAGGATTGATGCATGGATGGACGAATGGACAGGATGTGTGCTTCTTAAGTGTCTTAGAACAACAAGGGCTGAACAAGTGACTTGGCTTAACCTAAATTAAATCAAATGAATCTACTTACTATCGTCACATTTTTTATTACACCTTATATGCAGAGTGGGCTGCACACTGGGGCAGTGGTTAGCGCTTTTGCCTCACAGCAAGAAGGTATCTGGTGTTATTCTCCATTGGACAGTGCCTTTCTGTGTTAAATTTGCATGTTCTCCTTGTGCATTAGTGAGTTCCCTCCGGATATACTCTGGCTTCCTCCCACAGTCCAGGGACATATTTGTAAGGTAAACTGGTGCCTCTGAATTGCCTGTAGGTGTGAGTGTGACTGGTTCTTTGTTTCTGTATGTCAGCTGTGGTTGACTGGTGACCAGTCCAGGGTGTACCCCGCCTCTTGCCCAAAGACAGCTGGGATTGGCTCCAGCCACCCGTGACCCAGACCAGGATAAACGCGATAGATAATGGATAGGTAACATGCAGAGTTTTGAGCTGGTTTTGAATTAGTCCCAACCATTGAATTAATATTAAGATGGATGGATCTTTTGTGATTTCGAGCTATAGACGATGCAGTATCGGTCCGCTGGTAGAGCTGCAGTATTGACCTTCCACTAACCAAAACACGTTTAACTTACCAATAAAATGTCAAAGATTCCTCAGATTGGCCAAGTCCATAGCAGAACAGATTCTTTTTGGGTTTGACACCCATGGTTATATAAAAGGTCCATGACTCTTGTGTTAGTGTTTGTTACATTTCATTTTACTCTACCTCATCTTCTCTGCTAATCTGGTGCATTACACCTTTTTTTTATAGCATCAAATAACAAAACTAAACTAAATCAGCATGAGGAATGAATATGGCCCCTCAGGGATCCAGGAAAACATGGCCCCTTAAAAAATGAAAAACTTGAGGCTTCCAGCAGGCAGCTGACAAACTATAGGGTGCTTTAAGTGGCTATGGACATTACTTATGTAGTCTATGATTGAAAAAAAAAACTAGCTTTCTCTTTCAGCATTTCTTGGAAATCCAACAGATTGTCTCCTCTGCTGATTTGTGTGTGAAGCATTGATGGGCAGTTTACTGGTCAATGCTACCATTGCATAATGGTTTCAAAGGTCCCAAAGACATCACCTCTTAATGCTGGCTAGAGATGCTGCCAAAGAGAAGTTTGTGTTTGAGAACTTTGAGATTGAAACTTTCAAAAAAGAGTCTAGATTTCAGAAATTCCGTTTTGAGCTTTATAAGCCTCCTTCCTTCATGTGCTTGTTTTTTTTTTTTTATGGTTTTGGATTATTATTTTGGCTCCCTGCTGCTTTAAAGACCAGCTTAACAATTTAAAATGTGTGAAGATATACTCAAACATTTTTATCCCCGGATTTATTTGTATCATTTATTTATGTAGCTTACAATTAAAGGTCAGATTTAGAGCAAGCTGACAAAAGATTATGTAATATATCAGTGTCAACAGAAAGAAATATGCAAAAGCAAGCTTAAAAGGGCTGTAACTTTTTAGAAAAGTATTTGTAGTTATATTAATCATATAGTCAAAATATCTTAGCTGTGGCAAGAGGTTTTTCCACTAAAATTCCTTCTTCTGCTAGATTTGAAAGATTTTTTTTCTTTGCTTCTGACATGAAAACCTGCTCTCAGTAAGCAGTCAGCTGACATGAAAACCTGAATATTAGTATATTTCACTCCTAGAAAATACAGCAAACAAGCATGAAAACCTAGTTAACAGCTGCTTAAAAGACAGCAGTATTACACCTGTAAGCAAGTCTGAAATGGGTTTCTTGAACGATATATATGCACAAGATGTTCCCATTTTTTCTGTTTCTATACGCACTTCATCTAAACACCATCTTCTTTGGCCCATACCATGTTAATCCAAACTTGTTTTTATTTATTTCAATGAATGATTACGTGATAACTTGACAGTATATGCTTCAATGAACTGAACTGAATAGACTTGGAGTGTAAAACATGGTATCTACAGCGACCTCCAGAGGTGGAAAGCAGAAGATCACTTTATACAAATCTGTGTTTATAACACACAAACTCAAATAAAAATCTTTGTAAGCTTATGTAATGTTTACTCTGTCAATTATATTTAAAAAAAGGACTAAGTTGTTCAACAATTGTTTAAGTGACAATGAATGAAGATCTGTGGATGGTATAACCGATGGTTCAATTAATTTGAATGCAGAAACAGAGAATAGAAACATAAGAAAAACATTTGCCGTTTAGTTGTATTTCAAACATCAGGCTGGTTCTGCTTAGTCTCTCAGACACATGTGCACACAAACACACTGACACTCACACATGCCTCTTTATCGGTTAGTGGCAAACAATTTGTGGATCTGAGAGGGGACCACAGCAGTGGTCGAAGAAGCTTAAAATGTTTTGCAGAAATTTTGAAGCATTCAAACAGAAAAATGTAAGAATTTCAATTCATGAAGGGTTATCTAATGTCTCTTTCTGTAAAGTTTACAACAAATAGGACTGTGCTGTGAGTTTCCCATACATCACTGCTTCATCACAACACATTGAAAATCATTTTTAAAAGGGCGATATATTAAGTGAAATTAGCAATTACCTTCAAAACAGTTGGACTACTTTATATGTATTGCTCGATTTAGCTAACAGTTTTAAAAATATATTTTTCTTTAAATCCTATTTTCTCTGCACAGGCCTCATGTTGAACTGTTCCATGCTCCGGGGGACTAATTGTATTTTCGTGCATGAACAAGGGGCTCATTGTCATGCACTGGTAACATGGATGCCCAAATTGATAGACACATAACAGGGTCATTATTCATTTGCATTTTAACAATTCCTTCAGCTATGACACCGGATCGTGTGAATTCATTACCATAACAGGGCTGCGGTTCATCCAGCCATCTATTAGTAACGCCAATTAGTTTACTGGGACAGGTTTACAGGATGCAAATAGGCCTGTAGACTCGCACAGGCAGCCAGAGCTGCACAAACTTTTTATATCAAGGCTACGAGATAGCTGTTTTCCCAGTGACCAACACCAACAGCTCTCTGGGTTTGAAAAAAAATGTTACACATGATTGTCAAAGGGGTTGTTAGTTAAAATGTATTTAGTCCATTGATGTCCACCATTCTTATGAATTTGAACTTGGTTTAACAAAATATACTTGTTCTGAGACTAATTCAAGTCCCTTGTGTGCACCATGTTTTTAGCTCATGAACATCCTTTTCCTGAAAAATGTGTGAGGACAGGTTTCCCTTTTTTTCTGGACGGGGAGAAACACTGCTGCTGATGTTGCTCTGTGTCCTACATTTGCTGTTCTCTTTTCTTGGATGTCATGTTGAAAACATACAACCAGAATGTCTCCAGCGCTGTACAAAAAAATCCTCAGGGAGAAATACAAGAAAAATAGAATCCCAAATAAAGCTTTAGTCAATTGTAATGACCTCATTTTAATCATCAGCTATCAGTAAAGTAAAAAAAGTGTCCAGTGTGATTATATGAACAGGCCACACAAAGGATGGCCAGTCGTGAAGTTACTGGAATTCACAATACCCTGTTAATTCATCAGACACCAGGGCTTTTCTCCATTCCACATATAAGACGATATTTTTTTATATTGCTCCTTATTCTTATCATTTTGTGGTCTTAGAAAGTTGTAAAACCTTTAAATGAAAAGAAACCACCTCTACCTCTGAGAAAAAAACACTACTTTTCTCAACAAATATACTTTACTCCTATTGTATTCCTAGTTCCATGCTGTTTGAGAAGAGTATTGCATATTTATGTACATGGCATAAAAAAATAAAAAGTAGACTATATCAGTAGTAACCAATGGGCCTTCCACTGAGTGCTACAGTATAGAAAAGTATTTACAGATGGACTAAACAAACACAGAGATGTATTGAGCCCTCGAGTCCATCTGATAAGCAGTTATCATGTTTGTATGAGGATTATAGTTATCAGAATATAGCAATCCATCATGTGCCACCACTATATCTATTTATTGAAATGTCTTTCTTAATTTACACATTTGTTCTCTTTCTAACATTGTGATGTAATGAAACTGCTGCACTACAATTTACATTTGAATTATACAAAATTATCTATTTAATGGTTTTGTATAGATGGACAATACGCAACATGTAAAGTTATGCCACACACTTCAGCATTATAGCCACAGCGAATTTGCAAAGGCCTTTAAATACTTTTTTTTTCTTTTTTAACTCAACAGCAATTATGCACGATTGAAACAGAAGTGCAAAGTGAAACTTTACAATAACTTCAATACATCTGACACAAAACGCAGAACTCGAGTGCAAAATGTAACTGATGTGCTCTCTTGGGTATAGAGAAGAGATTTCAACCAACTTCCCAGTTAAAGAAAGGTATTGTAGCCTATAAAAAAAAATCACACGCTTTTTGAACAATGTTTCAAGGACTTTGTTTGCAAAAGCCTGTAGCATATCAGCACCATTTTTCCTTTTACTGGCATGTTAACGTCAGTCAAAAGCGAACCCTCAGTGTCATTTTGTGTTTAGTGGTGCACCTGTTCCACAACCTTTTGTCAAAAGCAAAATATTTGTACTGTGTAGTTCATAAATGTTGAACCGCTGGAAATAGACCGTATGTCATTTGCAGTCTGGGATGTGTAAACCAAGAGGGTTGTTTTACTGTCAAGGTGGTGCACCTGCTTCACGTCTGCTCCGCCCCTCCTCCGGCTTGACTACAGTACCCATGCAGCACCGCGCCGCTCTCCGCTCTCTCGCTCTCCGCTGCGCCAGTCAGTCCGCCTCACTGACTCGCAGAACCAGTTGGTTTGGCCCGGCTTCTTCTTCTTCTTCTTCTTCTTTCCAGCCTGCTCACTCTGTGTGTGTCTGCTGCTGCTGCTGCTGCTGTTGTTGTTGCTGCTTGGTGTCAACCTACGCCGACGAGAGAAGAAGACATATCCCTCCCTCTCCTCTGTTTGGAGGGCCGCTTCCAATTTGCCTTCACTTTCCTCCTCGCCGGCACCATTGGCTTCCGCGCCGTGCCAGTCAACTCGCCTCCCTTTCTCAGCCGCCGAGTTGAGCAGCAGCAACAGCTCGGAAACATCTGGCCGCCGCAGAGTGCTACACTCCCCGCACGTCCCTCCGCCTGCTCGCCTCAGCAGCCCTTGTTATGGAAATTAGTCCAAAGTCAATCTAGTTTTGTCTCGGGACGGAAGAAGAAGAAGAAGACGGGGAGATTTTGACGGAGGAAGCGGGGAAGACGTTGGACCGTGTTGTCTGTAAGTGCTGCTTCTAATACAGGAGTCCGATTAAAGGAAGCTCAGGAGAGAGAGAGAGAGAGAGGGTGGGTTACGGAGGGGGGGGGGAAAAAGTAGCTAAACCTTCCTTAGCATGACTGTGTTGTCTCCTCGCAATAATAGTTGCCATGTTAGCTCTCCCTCCGCGGTGTTTTAGCAGCTGTTGTCATAGCACCGGGGCCTTCGGAACAACTGTAAATAGCTCAATAATGTAGCCTCTTCGCCTTACTTTTGTTAGCCATTATCGGGCTATAGCTAGCTGCGTGGGTCAGTGTGTCTCCGTGTTTTCAATGTGTCTGTTGTGTATTCCGCTAGAAATAATAAAACTCTTTTTTGAGTTTTTTTTTTTTTCCATTTAAGTTTCACCGAAAAGCCCCGAAACATTACTCTGACTTTTTTTTATGCTAATTTCTTTTGCCGGGCAAGGCGCAACAAACTGTCACCGCCGGTAGTGACTGCTTTAGATTAAAGTTAAAGGAGAGTTTGTGATATTTATAACAAACTTATTGGTTAAATTAAACACTTCTGTGACTTCCAAGTGTTGAGTAAAGCGCTGTCACGGTGTTAGAATTAGTCAAAAATGAAACCGATTAAAATAAGTACAGCACGACACCACTTTAAAACATTGTTAATTAAATCCTGCAGTGAAAGTCAAATAAATTAATGTCTCTGGGGTTCTTTCAAAATAAACTCTTGAAAATCAAGATTTTGCGAATATTTGAAGTAGCTTTTTTAGGAATTTTCACTGAAACTATTGAAAAAGTGTTCTTATATTATCAAGTTATTAATACACATGACGCGTTACTCTTCTTTAACCATTGGGCAAAATAAAAAAAACGTAATATTGCTTTTATTTTGTTTAAAGATTCTTATGATAAAAGGTTACAAGTGTTTTTCTCTCTTTTTTACTTCTTGTGTAATAAGTCAGCGACAATATAGGCTATTTGTTATTCGGTGTGTGTGCTTTATTATTTTTCAAAACCTCATTAAATATTGTTGCGATGTTAACACAAATAGTTATTGAAAATGCAAGTAGTTTTGTTCATATACTCGAATATAGTACAAGTACATACCTCACGGGGACACTTTCACTGAAACGAAAGTGAAATAAAGTGTAGGCTACTTGTAATAACTTTCTCACCGGCTCATTAAGAGGCTTGTATACCTTTTGTCAAGGATTTGCACTCATTAGGATTCTTTCTTTAGGACTTGTTCCCATTGTTTCCTCATTTCTTTTTTTGTTTCTGTCAGTTGTTCTTGAGGGTCTAAGGGGGGGGGGGGGGGGGGGGGGGGGGGGGGGGGGGGTGCTATGGCTGTTTGAATATAAGGATGGATGAATGAATGAATGAATGAACAAGTGACTGAATGAATGCAAGAGGAGGCAGCAGCGCTGAACCGTAAAGAAGTGGAAAACAATATCAGCTGCGTGCGTCTGTCAGTTGCAAATGTGCTGTGTTGGCCTTTGTTTATGGTTACTGGAAGACAGAGACATAGAAAGGAAGGCAGAGGAGTATTCAAGCACTTCAAAATGCTTTAGAAAAGTTTTCACACATAACCCTTTTTAAATTTAGAAAACTTTCCCCTTCCCGAGATAGTTTTATTAGCAGTATGTGGCTGTGGTGATTCTGTTAGTAAACTCTGTTTTCCACAAGCCAACCCCGGCATCCCACTGCATTAAATAGACCCAGAGTTTATTTCCCAGAGAGAGAACGGGGGAGAAAAGGGAGACAAAGTTGCGTGGTGTTGGTGTTGGTAGAATGAAAGAGGAGTCTGGTGGCAGGAGTGTAGAGGAGGCAGCATATGGCTGTAGAAAGAGCACAGCTGGAGGTAGCATCTCCATCTGAGGATGATGTCAGAGCAGCTGACAGGCTGCCATCCACCCCACCTCCTCCTCCTCCTCCATCCCTCCACTGCCTCCACCCCTCCCCAGTCCTTTATTGTGAGACTCAGCGGCAGCCTGGGAGAGTTAGTGCTGTTTGTGTGTGTGTCTGTGTGCACGCTGTGTATGTGTGTGTGTGTTTGTGGCTGCCGATCAGCGCCAGTTAGGAGGAGGAGGGAGGTGGTATCTCGTTCCCCCTCCAACATCTCCTCCACTTTGCATCTGTCCCTCGCAGTTTGAACAGCGTGTTTTTTTTCCGCCTGCCTCCCTCTTCTTCTTCTTCTCTCCTCTTCTACCCACTCATTGATTCAGAGAGAGCGAGCAAGGAAGAGAAAGAGAGAGAGAGAAATACACAGCCATTCCCAGCCAGAGAGCCCAGCTATTCTGCTACAGTGGAGTTAATCAAGTTGATGCATACTGCTGCAGGTATCGTTCTGTGTGTGTGTGTGTTTGTGAGTGCAGTGAATAGAGCAGCAGTCTGGGGTAGTGGAGTAGTTATTTTGTTTTATTGTTGTGGGGATCTTCAGCTTGTCAAATCAGTGTGAGCGCTGTGTGAAACTGCTGGTGAGTGTTTCAGTAGTAAACTCGTGTTGGTTGTTGCTGTCTGTCTGAGGGGTAATTGCAGTCCGGGGAAAGCTCCGCTGTGTTATCAGTTTGTCACCTAGAGACTGGCATTTAAAACTAAGTTATTGTTTTTACTTGCTGTTTGTTTAGACATTGATTTTTTTTAGACTTTATTGATTGAAAGCAAAGTTGCAGGTCAGGATTTTTTTTAATTCAGCCTGATTTTCTCTCGTTATTCCTCAAAATTTATTAGGAACTAATTGTTAAAAGTAGTTATTTTTTCCCTCACAAAATTCATATTTAGACATTCTTTAATTAGTTTTAAAAAAGAGAGGAAAATTATATTCTTTAAGTTAGTAAGGAATGGAAAAAGTATTGCAAAAAAGAAGCCGTTTAATTTTTTAATCCCAATCATCAAATCTTTTTTCTTCAGTTAATACTGACCCGCTGTAAAATTACTTGAAAGCATGTGCGGTCCACTCGAGCCTCTTTTTTTCCCCCTCCTGTCGGCTGGAGTGGAGGAGACTAATTTAGAAGTTGCAGATTTGAGCTGCCTGAATTGGCTAGACAGCTGTAATCGCACTCCCTCCTAGTCTTAATCTCTTTATCTGGCTAGCAGCTGCCATATGGCCCCCGTCAGCTGGATCAGATGTGGGTAAGCCTCCCTCCCCGGCCGTCCCAGCTTCTCTCTCTCTAACCCTCCCTGTCCCTCTATGTCTCTCTCTCTCTCTCTCTCTCTCTTCCTCTGTCAGACCCCTGCCTGCCTCCCTGGGCCGGCCGGCCAGGGTGGCTGACGGGGCTGCTGCCCTCCTGAGCCTCCGCCGACGGCTCCCTCCCACCGCCACCACCGCCGTCTTTATTTTTAGCCATCTTTAAGGATTAGGATTGATGCTGTGACGAGCAGGGCACTTACAGTGATTGTACTGTAAATCTTCTCTTCTGGGTGGTGGTGGGCGGAGGGCTGGGGGAGTTAAGGAAGAGGGCAGTTACTTCTTCGGGCGGATGTGCAGGGGTTTTTTGTAGTAAGATTCAGATGGGAAGGAGTTTGTCAGTGGCGGATGGTGTGTGTTTGGAAGGAGGAGGTGACAGAGGGGTTTGGCTGGACAGAGGGGGGAGGAGGGGTGGGGGGTGGGAGGTGGGAGGTGGTACACCCTTGTCCCCGTAAGCCCCCTCATTAAAAGCAGTCTGAACGAGCCGGAGGGCGCACACACATTTACACATCGCCCAAACACACACACGCACACACAGACCTTCTTGGTTTAGCTTCATTCAAATGAGGTGATTTAACTGCTTTGGTTAACACAGTGCAGAGCGGGACTCATGTATTTTCTAAGGCAGGACAAATCGACTTGGTTAAAAGGTGGGAATTAATAATTTTTCCGCATTTTTTCCTATTAATTGCCTTCATTTTTTAACTTATTTTATTGACTAGAACATTTTTTGAGCACACCTGAAGAACATTGCCGCAAGTTTTCTCTTCATTTTTTCTCCTCTCTTCTAATCTTACACCTAAAGCCGCTGCTTGCAGGTTAAAGGAGGGACAAGCTGTTTTCGTTTTCAACTGTGCTTTTTTCAATTGGCTAGTTTTCCTGCTCGACTTAGCCTGTGGAGGTGGTTGGTAGGTAGGCTGGTACTAAGTGTGTGTGTTGTGTACGTGAGGACAGTGTGTGCAGCTGAAAGCCGGTTACCTAAAAGGGCTGTGCCAGGCCAGGCCAAAGTGGGTTAATAAAAATAACCAGCGTAGGAGCAGCGACAATCCAGTAGTGCAGGCAGAGGAGTAAGAGAGAAATAGAGAGAACAGAGAGACAGAGTGGAAGAATCTGTTGCAAGTGGTTTACCTGATTCTAAGTTTCTCTGTCGGTGAAAACGGAATTTCAGAATCTACTTTAATTACGTAAAACTTTGATTATTATTTTTCTTAATAGTAATTATCTGTTTTTCTAATTCCCTTTTTTCAATTTTATTTTAAATTCAGTTATTGGAGAAATTAGAAAAGACGAAAGAGTAAAATGTGAGGAAACGTGTGCATGACTGAACAGTTACCGGAATGGATTTTTTGAATCACAGAATCTTTGATGATGTTGAAGTCATTAACTACTGTATAAAACCAGGCACATTTTTTTCAATAACTATGCTATATTGTCTGCCCATTTTTTATTTTTTTATATAATTATAATGGGTTCAAACAAGTTCCTTTTCTCACTCGTCAGTCTTTTTGTTTTCATGACCCACCTACTCCTAATTTTTCTTTTCACTGAACGTTCTCTGTTCTGCGGTTTGTCTTCTGCATCTTAAAACCATATTTGTTTGTGGCATTTGTTCCTCTCTCCCTCGCGATTCTGCTTTTATTTTAATTGGCATCGCTCAGGATAATTTTGTTGCGGGAATTGCGGATTTGACATAAAAATGTGAGAGATGACAAAAACAGTGTCATGATCCCTACACTTGAAATGTACATCACACACATATTTCATTTTAGAAATTATATGAAGTTTGTCTTGCCTCCTTGAAGAATTTGTCTGTTTCTGTCATCCCTGAATTTAAATTTTCCTTTTTCCTTTTTTTCTTTTATCAGCATTTCTTGGTTTGTTTTTCTTGAGTATTTACCTTTAATGCAAATAATACTTTATTTAAAATGTTGTACTGAATTAAAAACCTTCAGAACTCATATAAAAACTCCACGAGTTAGAAATTGTGTAATATCCCAGATATTAACACCTTTATCAGACGTGTCTAACTTGACTTTGCCTCTGTTTTTCTGTATGGTTTCAGGTTATGAGGACAGCAGGATGGAGTTCCCAGACCACAGTAGACATTTACTCCAGTGTCTGAGCGAGCAGCGGCACCAGGGCTTCCTGTGTGACTCCACAGTGCTGGTGGGAGATTCCCAGTTCCGGGCCCATCGGGCTGTTTTGGCCTCCTGCAGCATGTACTTTCACCTCTTCTACAAGGACCAGCTGGACAAGAGAGACGTGGTGCACCTCAACAGTGACATTGTCACAGCCCCGGCCTTTTCCCTGCTCCTGGAGTTCATGTATGAGGGCAAGCTACAGTTCCAGGACCTTCCTGTAGAGGATGTGCTGGCAGCGGCCAGCTATCTGCACATGTATGACATTGTCAAGGTGTGTAAGAAGCGTTTGAAGCAGAAGGCCACAGCAGAAGCAGACAGCACGCGCAGAGAGGATGACGGAGGGTCCAGCTGCTCAGATAAAGCCGACAGTCTATCAGATGATTCTCCGGGCCGGCCTGCCACAGCCGACCTTCTGCACAGCGACGAAGATGAGGAGGTGAAAACTGAGGGAGGACCGCTGTGGCTGAGGCTGCCGTCTGCAGAGAGACCAGGAACACCAGCCACGGCTACCACCAGCCCAGGGCACGCTGAGGCGGAGATGCAGAGTGGGGAAAGACTGGGGGAAGGAGGGAAACTGCTCTCCCCGGCTGGCAGTCCAACCAGCTCCACAGGAACCCTCTCACAAAGATCCCACCGTTCCGTGAGTTCTCGTGGAGGGCAAAGGGGCAGGAGGGTGTCAAATGATGCGGCTGACTGTGTCCTGGATCTGTCAGTCAAGCCGATTGCTGGTAGCAATCACAGTAACCATCACCAGTCCTATTTCAGCGGGGCAGCTACACCAGACAGCCTCCAAAGCCCAATGGCTGTTAGAGTGAAGGTGGAGAGGGGTGTGGCTTCAGATGAGGAAGAGGAACTGGGAGCTGGGGACTATGACATGGAGCACAGTGGCATCACCAAGGCTACGATTCCGAGCACCAACGGCCTGACCCACCACGGGGTCGGAGGGCCTCTGTCAGCTCAGAGGAGGCTTGGCCTGGAGGCGCACCTGTCCGCTCTGCGAGAGGCTTCTTTGGCCTCAGAGCTGGAGCGGGAGGAGAAGCCTTCGGCCACAGCAGACGACGATGACATACTCGGTGGAGAAAACGAGCGTGCGCAGGCCGAGGCGGCCAGCATGGATACTTCCCTGCTGCCCTATGTCTCCAACATGCTGTCAGCTCAACACACCCAGATCTTCATGTGCCCGCTGTGTAACAAGGTTTTCCCCTCCCCACACATCCTCCAGCTCCACCTCAGCTCCCACTTCAGGGAGCAGGAGGGCATCCGCTCCAAGCCTGCCGGAGACGTCAATGTGCCCACATGCACCATCTGCAGCAAGACCTTCTCCTGCATGTACACGCTGAAGCGCCACGAGCGGACACACTCTGGTGAGAAACCCTACACCTGCACCACCTGTGGCAAGAGCTTCCAGTACTCACACAACCTCAGTCGCCACGCAGTGGTGCACACTCGTGAGAAGCCACATGCTTGCAAGTGGTGCGAACGGCGCTTCACGCAGTCTGGGGACCTTTATCGACATATTCGCAAATTCCATTGCGAACTGGTCAACTCGCTGTCAGTGAAAAGTGAACCGCTGGCACTGCCCAATGTCAGGGATTGGGCAATCGAGGACAGCTCCCAGGAACTGTGGAAGTAGAATCAGACTGCGGGATTTGATAAAGGGAAAGAGAGCAAGAGAGAAAGAAGGGCAGAGAGGTATGGGGAGGTAAAAGGGAGGTGGCAAAATAATATTTTGGTTCAAGTCATGTTCTTGTGTGTCGCAAAATCTCATTCAATTGCACTTTAATAGCACATGAAAATGTTACTACTGAGTTTTTTGTTGTTGCTGTTGGGGTAATTTTATTTCTATTTTTTTTCTGAACTCTAATTTTTATTTGACATAAGTTCTTTTTGGTGTATTTAATTGCGTCTGAGGACATGGGAGCATGGTCTCGCCTTTTTAAAGAGTTTTCACTCTGTATTTCATCTCAGACACAACACTCCGATGCCGGCCAGCATATCAGTCCCAGTTCCACAGACAGCAAACACCACTGCAGGAGTTCAGGTCAAACACACTGAAGTGAAAAAGCATTACAATACACTAAACGGGTACTGTGATCATTGCGAGTCAATACCACCACACACACACAACTTAAAAACGTGTGTGCGTGGTGACGCTGCACTACTCTGGCAAATACTTCACCTGACGTGCGTGAGTGTGTGTGAGTGTGTTTTTTTGTGTATTAATTTTATTTTCTACTGGCATGGAGGTGTCGTTGGCGAAGCGCTCCCTGCTTCTTGTTAAGCTCTTTGCTGTTGTGTGTTCAGGGGAAAGCTGACTGACAGACAAACTGATGGCACTCATGCAATGCACAGCCTCCTTTTTTCACTTCCTATCAATCCGAAGTATTTTCTACAAATGAAAAGACCTTTACAAATTATTATAATATTATTATTATTATTATTGTTATTAATAGATTTTTTTCTTAAATGTAGCTGGCAGTCTTTAAAACATCTCTTGTTGAAAAGGTATTTAATTTAAAGTTGTTGTATATTGTTCTGCTATAGTTTTAGAACTTTAATCCGTTACAGTTTTTTTTTTTTTTTTTTTAATTAATGATTATTATTATTATTATTATAATTTTTTGTTACTTTTTTTTGTAATGGGACCTGCTATTGTTGCATGAAGTCCAAACCTGTATATTTTAAAATAGAAATGTGAATTTGCTGTATTACTGTACACATTGTAATTGATCAAATATTTGACAATGGGCTTTCTTTTCCTTTTTTTGTGAATACTACTCCAGGGTGCGGTCTGTTGAAAACTGAATTTTATTCCCAAGACTATGGGAAAAATGCATGAAAATTTGATTTTGTCTTAAACTGTTTAAGTTGTGGTTTTTGCATCAGGGGGGAAATGTTTGAACAGAACACTTTTGACAGTGAAAGTTTCTTTTCTATTGTCGTAGGTCTGTCGCTGAGCTCCTAGAAGAATGTTACCGAATGTGTTTCTGTCGGATGTTGAAGCGATAAGATGAAGCATTTTTAAACCTGTGTCTTATGCACTGATGTCTCTGCTGTGTATGTTTGTGTAGTGTGTGTTTGCGTGTGTGTTTATGAGCGTGTGGTTTGGTTATTACCGGTCAATTTAACCTACTGAAGATCAATGTCCATCCAGCACTTCCTCCTGCTCCTCCTAAGGCGTTGCATTTCTCCACTGCTGAATGTTTGTCCTCCTCCTCTCATGTCTCCGTCCTCTCCAGCTCTAGATGTGGTCGAGCCATTTATAAAAAAAGAAATTGGCATGACTTATTTCAGGTTTGTTGGGCGCAGTTTCGTGGCTCTGACTCTGCAACAGAGTGGAGAATAATGAAGAAGAGAGAGAAAAAAAGGAGAGAGGCTGGAACTTAGCTGTCCTGCTGAAAGTTGAAGGGCCAGAAATCTTTGTCACACATGTTAAGCCAAGCTGTGCTGTGCTTAGTTGAGCTGATTGAAGGCCATTCTGGAAATAAAAAAAAACAACCTTACTCTGCACAGTGCATTTCACATTAGGAGTGAATCTGATAACATGCTTGTGTGTGTGTGTTTTCCAACAACCCTTCGATGAGTTAGATGGAAGAGAATTGGCATGCCTGAATGCACCTTTTTAAGCTAAAAGACATGAAATCAGATTTTTTTTTGCTGAAAAGATGCCTTTATTAATATAACATTTCTGACGCTGTGGAAGTATTTGATACTGTAGAGCATCTGGAAATAGCTGTTTAAAATCATGTATAAATTCATACATTTTATTGGATTTATCTGAAAATGATGTCTTATTATATTTTGATTATGTGATTTGAAGAAATTTATTTGACCTTTTTTGTATGTGAATGTACAATTCAACAGTTTAATTATCTTTCAGATCTCCGTATCTCAAACTTCTTGTTACAATTTCAAATAATGGTTAAGCGTTAAAACAATCCAAAAACATTTGACACGGAGATAAAAGTGAACGCTCCACATTTCCCCTCACTGAGATGTGTGTGTTTGTGTGCACGCCCCCGTTGATGTGCATGTGGTGGGTGGGGTGGTTGTATGTGCCGTTCTGTCATCTGGTGGCAACCACACGCTCTGCCAATCCAACAGTGCGCGGCAGTTTGCACCGCATCTACTCATTTTAAAATCTTTTTCCTTTTTTTTCTCTTATACTGGCAGCATCACTGCATATGGACTCACTCAATCCTGCTGTTGTTTTCATCATTACTGCTCTACTGCTGTTATTTTCTTCCTCTGGTTCTTCTTGACCGCCTTAAACTGCTGTAGTCCGGGATGTTTTTTTATTTTATTTTTGAAGTGTGAGTGTGGGGTGGAGTTATGGGAGCAAGATGCTGTGAAGTAGCCACCCTTATGAAAACATCTCCATTTTTTTGCTGTGCTTACTTGAAAACAAAAGGGGGGGAGGGGGCTTTTTTTTAGAAAAAAAGCAAGGTATAAGTTAAAACGTTCAAATTTCCTAAACAATTTATGGAAAGGCGGAAGAGGTGGAGGGTGAAAGGGGGCTTGAAATGACTGAGTCTGTTTGGAAAAAGGACAATCACTGTCAAGGAGGAAAGAAAAAACGAGCAGATTTCAATTTAAATCTATTTGCTCCCCGTTGAGATTAAAAATTTCCTTTGCTTTTATTTGATGTTCCTTTTTCAGATTTAGTTATTTTTAGCTTTGACAATCATAGTTGGGTTGATTTTTTTTAACTCGAGGGGAGCAAATTCTAATTGTGTTTAGTTTTGTAATTTTTTGGTGTGCTGTTGACATTTTTAAATTGTGTGCAAACTGCAATAAATTATAAGAATCTTGAAATTCAGCCTTCGTGTGAAGTTTTATTTGTACGTTATTCTTTATATCGCAATTCATAATTTTACCTCCAATATGACATGATACTTTTCTTATTTTCAGCTTTTTTTAGACTTTTGCGTCCGGCTTCCCTGTGACTCGCGTTGTGGGTGGAAGTTGTTTATTTGTTTGTGTGTCTACAACGAGGCGTGCATGGACACAGCGTGACGGCCTGTGTCTACTCACTTTGTGCTTGTGCTGTGTGCCATGCCCAACTCCTGATATATCTGCTGCACCGGTTAAGATGTAGGCAGTATTTGAGAAGAAAATGAAGCAGCTTGTTGAGATCCTACCCCCTGCAATACACACATACACACACACGCACAGTCTTATTCCAAAGCTCCTCAAGTACAGTTTTCCAGTAAAGAAATCAGCTTTAGCTAATGTATTGCTGCTCAGTAAACCTGCTCTTACAGATGTATTATAAGCCTTGCACTCAGAGGCCAAGGAGCAGCGTTCATTAGGCCACAGATGGTCTCTTCGGTAAGCCCCCAACGCACACTCACGCGATAAGCTCACTCCTAATCTTTATAACATCGTCCTCTGTCTGAAGGAGGCCTAATAATGCTTCAAGAAACTTATAAGTGGTCAAAGGTTTTAGTTTTGTTACAACAGAGTTCAATCTTTTTTTAAACTAGATTTAGATTTATGGAATCTTTGAAAATAATAATTTCAACTATATGTGTTATTTAGCTTCAAAAGTGTTAGACGTCTCCGTTGAAATTGTCTTTTTATTTCCTTCTCAGAGCAGTTGTTTACAGTTGTGATTTTTCTGACAGACAGCAGACATTATGATAACTGCTGCTGTAAACGCGGAAGCCCCATCCTTTGGTTGTGCACTGCTTGGAGATCATTAATTGCAATCTGCAGTGTTGTAAGTGAACATCTGCTTATAGACAACTGCTTGCTCTCTTTGCGCGAGGAGGCCGTGCAAGGTTCGCTGTGAATGTAGGTCATTAATTTGTTTCTGTCCTTTGTTTACTTAAGGAAGGGGGACAAAGGGGCAGCTGCAGAACCATTTGGCTGTGCCCAAGGCAGGCCAGCTCAACATGTTGGGAGGCTGAGACCAGCTTGGGCTCCTGTCTGGGGCCCGGGCCCCTGCACTCTGCCGCTTTGCATGAGGGAGCGGCCTCTGCCAAGCTGCCAGGGGAGGGCTCCCATATACCTCGAGAGGAAGCGGGAAGAAGGGGGGAGGCGGGGGAGATAAAGAGAAGAGTGTCATGCGGACTCAAGGCGTCCTGATGTTTGACTGTTGTGCCATATTTTCAAACCAGTTTCCAGCTCGTCTCTCTAAACTAGCATCTGCAGGTTTGGCTGAGAAAAGAGTCTACACAACTTTGATGCAACTTCCAAAATCAGCTCGAGACAGCTGTTAGCATCTAAAACCTCAGTTTTTAAAGATTACCACACACATTTATATTTGCATCATCTTACAGTTTATTCATGTATTTAGTGAAGAAAAGTAGTAAAGGATGCAGTACTATGTTGAGATGTAGGTTTTTATTGTCATGGATATTCTTGTGCACAACAAATGAGGCTGGTTAAATATACAGTAAGAACAAATCTCTGTCACAAAGAACACAACAAACAGGGTTTCAGCTTTTGGCCTTGACAAGTCGACCGCTTCACAAGGCAACGCAAGCGGCATTCATTTAAAGCTTGCAAGGCTCCGACAGGGAGAAAGCCTTCTGTGTCCTTTTTTTTCATGTGAGACTTGTTGATTCTCTGTGAAAAAGAGGAAACACTCCCAGGCCAGGTCTAGACACGGAAGAATTGACGGCGAGAGAAAGAAGAAGGCAGGGACAAGCGTGTGTGTATGTGTGAGTGTGCGAGCGATCGAGAATTGTCTGCATATTTAAAAGAGCTCCTTTGTCAGGCACTCAGCACAGCAGGACAGAAGGCAAGCAACAAGCGGCCCGCCTGCGAGCAGACAATACAGTGGTACTACACTGGCTGGAGGGGGGAGGGAGGGAGGGAGTTTTTGGGGGAGGTGTAGGGCGATGGGGGCAAAGGGGGGATATTTTTTTTGGGGAAAATGGAAGGGCACAGTGTCCCAGCAAACCATCCAGCCATCCAGCCGCCCACTGCACCCTCCTCCCCCTCCCTGATCACAAAAGGCGACGCAACTCGAACTTGAATATCAGTGTGTCTCTGTGAAAGGGGGGGGGGGTCTAAATAATACTTACCCATGACCCCCCACTGCTGCTGCAACCCTGTACACACCCCCTCTCTCAGTCATATACACACACTTACATAAAAACTCAGATAAGAGTGTCACACACTTGCAGGCACACACACTGTGGCTGCACGAAGAACACTGGTTTAAATAACCTGTCATGTAGCACATACACACACACAGGCGCACACACTCATACACAAACACAAAGGCCTCCAGCTGGTCTGTCTTTAGGGCTGGGCTATGATGGGATTAAACAGTACTTGTCCTTTGTGTGATTCTTGTATGGAAGGAGAGCAGCCATGAACTCTCAACACGGAGAAAGAATGAAGAGGGAAAAAAAGGGAGAAAGGAGAGACATAAATCTTTGAATCAGAAAGATTCATAATGGAGAGGCATCTGGGATAAAAAATCCAAATTAATTGAATTTAAGGTTAAAGCAACAATGAAGCAAAAATAAATGAATCCTCTCTCTCTCTCACTCTCTACACACTTCTACCATCCTCTCCCCAGCTGTGTGTGTGTGTGTGTGTGTGTGTGTGTGCCAGATAAGGGGCATTACCAGGGCGTGTTCGGGGTGTTGTTGGAAACTGCTGGCACCAGGACACATGTGCACAACTCAGCACTTTATCATCGCCATGGTGACCTGACAGGGGTCACACAGGGGAGGGGGGGGGGGGTCCTTTAGTGTCACTAACTCAACCTGCCGGGCTGCTACTGTAGAGATGTTAACGGCATTAGAATACCTTTATGTGCGTTTGTGTGTTAGGTGTGTATGTACTGGACATCTGCTGCACCTGCATGCTGAGCTGTTCACATGTATAAGCACACACACACAAACTGTAGACTCAAGCACAAACACACACAAGAGCACAGCCAGCTGTGGTGTTGAGGAAGAGTCAAGTTCATCCTCCCTGTCATGTCTCTCCTCCTGCTGAAACACAGCGGTGGAGACATGATGAGAGGGACACACACACACACACACACACACACACACACACAAGCACAGGTACGCACAAGCACAGGTACGCACAAGCACAGGTACGCACAGATAGAAAGTATTCAGGGTAATAGGAACTAGTTCCCACTTGTTTAAGTAGTGTTTTACCATCAAATCACACAATTTACAGTAGAATTTGTCTCAGCAAGCCAAGGAGGAATATATTTTAAAAATGAACAAAATAAAAATAAGGAGCTGTACTTCACATTTTCTGAAAGAGAACTTTTTGCGAGTTAAGGATTTGAAACTTCTGAACGAAAACAAAAAAAGTTCCTCTTGGCCCATCTAAAGTTTCTTAGCAATCTACATCTTTACAGTATGAAAATAAAATCATCACAAAAACAAGTATCATCTTATCTCTATCAATCCAAAGTCTATTCAAGAGTGACAAATAAAAAACTATTTTCTTAATAGCCATTAACACAATTGAGCTAAGGCTCAAAAGCATGACTCAGCAAAAATAAAAAAAGACCACCACCACATCAGCCATTGGATGGAGATTTGGCACTGAATGATATGAAACAAAAACGACATAATATGATACAATAGAAGCCTGCATTATACAATACAATATGATAAAATGCAGGACTCAAGTTTATTATCGCACATTAGATTTATTTGTGGGCTTGTTATGCCTCTATTTTAGAGATAGAGTCTGAAACCAGGGAGAGAGAAAGCCGGGAATGACATGCGGAAAAGTAACTACAAGTCAGATGGTCGTCCGCTCTTACTGACTTCAGCCTGTGTACATGGACTTCGCGCACTTTCCGCAGACAAAACACAAATACCAATGGTACTCAGTAATGTGAGTAAATAATCATAATCTACAATTCTGCAATTCACTTAGCAGACGCTTTTATCCAAAGCGACACACATCAGAGAGTAAGTACAGCACAAACAAGGATCCTGAAAAAAAGGAAACAATGTCAGTAAGAGCAAACGATCAGCTCTGAGTCCAATTGGACACACAGGTACCGACAGGCATTGCACAGAGGCAAAGCACAACATTGACGGCAGTTCTTGAGAGCTCTAATCAGTATAGAAACCATCTTAAAAGTCACCGTTATCAAACAAAAACCATCGTCATTACCATCATCATCATCAATTATATCGAGCCCATCGTCATCATAATAATCTTGTAAGACAAAACTTAGCCTTTACTTAACCCGCCCCTTTATTGTCGAGAGTCTTTGCTTAAGTCCACAACTCTTTTGACTCCTCGGTTAAAGGTGTGATATTAAACATGTACTTTCAGTGTCTTAAAAAGAAGAACGTTATTCAACATTTTGTTAAGATGTTTACTTCGATTGATCCAAATGTTTCTAACAATGATTAAACCGAGAGAAATGCCTAATTGTATTCAAGCTAACGCCGCATTGTATTCAATTGCCTGGAAATGGCAATATATCCCCTTTTCCGTGTTTACTTGCGAGACAGTTACAAAAGATAACAATGGTTTATGTCTCCTAGATTGAAACTGCGACATAACTCAGCTAAACTATCGTCACGTGGGCAAGATAACTGACGTTAGCTAACAGAGCAGCCATTTCTCACAAATGAAATGATGCAATGAAAGTTAACATGAACTTACCATGAATCACATTCCGTAACATGACCTAGTTCTTGAAGATGATTCCTGTCTGAGACACGTTGGCTTTCATCATTAATAAGAGACCCTTATTAGAGACCATTACTGAGAGACTCCTATAGCAGCAGCAATTACAAACTGTGCATTTAAAATATTCATGTACACCGCACATTATTTATCCACTCCAATGAATTTAAGTTCAAATGCTGCCAAATACCAGCAAACAAAACATCATTTGTTGTCGTATTGCTGTGCATGTATCAGTTATCAGTATAAGGCTTTATACGTCCCAGCTCATCTTGAATCTACAAACTTTCAATTTTGAAAAGATAATCGTGATTTCAAGGACAGTTTCAAGGAAATTCGGACATGGCATGAATGAGACTCGGCTTACTGAACTATTATCTGAGCATGCCAACGTGGAAAATAATAACAAGAGAAGAGAACATAAATTTATGCAAACAATATGTCCAAACATGTTCACCACGGCATCCATTTGTCTATTTATCATATGGTCGACATTTTCTTGACACGAGGAAAGACATCGAAAACACTCCTGACAGCAGAGAATGTGCATGAGAGGAGTTAACTGGCGCACATGCATGCATACGTGCAGTTATTGTGGGTATTGTGTGTGTGTTTGTGTGTGTGTTTGTGTGTGTTCTCTCACCCTGTGATGCCAACCTCTCCGCTTCCTCCCAGCTCTGGCCAGGCACGACCCATCTGTCACATTCCTCCTTCCATCTCTTCTTCCATCCCTCCCCCATCCGTCGCATCCATCCCTCCCTCTGCGTACCCATCCCTCGTTTCCATCCCGCTTTCCACCCAAACGCCGACATCCCTGCATTGCTCTGCCTCCATCACCTTACCTAACTCCTCCATCTCCGTTTTTTCCTGCTCCTATCAGAAAAACACCTCACTCCCTGTCCCCGTCTGTTTTTCTTCTTTAAAAGTTTTCTCTCTCTCTCTTTCTGTTTGTAATGATTCTCTGCTCTTGTGTGCGTCTCAAATAAAATCAATCATATTATTTTGTATTATCAAAAAAAAAAAACATGTGGGAACTCCAGCTTGTGTAATAATAACAACAGTCATCATCAAAAGACAACACAATCAAGCCCATGAGCTTTTTTCCACTGTAGCCCGAGATACTTGAAGCCAACGTGGGACCCTGCAGGCCCATGTAGAGCCCTAAGGCCCAGTGTTACTGCTCCATGCTGAACCAAACTGATCCAATCTGGGCTAGAGAGACAGGGGTCCTGCCTAGGGAGCTGGCACTGTCTCAGTGTATGTGTGTGTGAGTCGTGTAGCATCAGGGGTGTAGCCTGGGGTGTACTGGCATGGCTGTGCATTGGATTATTGAAGGCAGCTTGGGACCATCTGTATGGTGGTTGGTAAGAAGAAAAAGGAGAAGGAGGAGAGGACGCTAAAAGAGCGAGAAAGAGTTGTCAAAAGAGACGCTTCTTTTCTTTCTGTTTGCATCATTTGTTTTCCCTGTTTGCTTCTGTGCAAACAAATTCAATAAAACTGAATCAACTAGTTTCAGTTTCACCATAATAAATATACCGTATATTGTCTGCTCATATCTATAAGGCAGTTTTTCCAGAGAAGGAGGTTGAGTTCATTAAAACCTTTTAAGAAGTACAGGATAGTTTTGTTCCGAATAACTTTCTACCCAAAGACATCTATCTTTACATTTTATTTACTTTGTTTTCCTGTGATAATGACGTGAGGTTCTTTTCTCGAGATCTCAACTTATTGAGTACAAAACAATCATATAAATAGACTTGACTTTTTGTAGTGTGGCAGCATGGCATGCTGTGGTCACAGTGATACTGTTATCACAGTGAACAGGGTTTTTTTTTTATTATCTCAAGATTATGAGTCTAGATCTTGAACGACAGAAATGACTCATTAGCACATGAAGCTGGAGTAAATAAAATGCATGGATCCATGTCTTACCGTACCTCCTGTGTATCTGATTATCAATCCACTTTTGTGATAAATACTTGATGCATCAATGTTGCTAGAGTTATGTATTACACATATACCTATATATAACAGGGTGTGACAGATTGGGTCCTCAAACCTGCAGAGTGAGAATTTTGCACTTCAGTCTCTATCTTGAATCACTATCTTTAAAGGTTTTTTGGGGGGGTTTGATACCTTTAATTAGGTCCATGGGTAACAAAGGCTCAAGAGAATATCATGTTTTAATCTACTAAATAAAAAGCTTCAGTAAATACCCAGCTGGTGAATTGTGAAGCTTTAATGTCACTTCTATATAGTAGTATTTCTACAGTGAATAAATGAGTGGTTGCTGAGGACATTCAAGGTCAATAAACGCTGATATGTTTGAAGCATATCTGTGTCGGGCTGCAGACACAGAGTGCCTTAGAGCCTATCATTAGCTTTGAATTCATCCTAACACTAATTGTGATTACATTTAAAGCAACAACATGTAACTTTTCCACATTTAAATACCAGTTTCAAAGTCGATCTAATAGTACAATAACAGGGAGAATAGTGTCTCTCCCATGTCCACAGCTTGCCTGGTCGCCTGTTATTGGCACTATGTAACTTTGGTCGCAGGCCGCGGTCTTCTTGCAATAAGTGTGGGCTGGTTCACTTCAGCCTTATGGGTACTGTTTGTTACAATGGCTGAGGCTAAGAGACAGAAGAGGAGAGTGACAAAGTAAGAAGCCCGACTAGAGTAAAAATTGGACAGGCTTTTACACATTGGCGAGAGCTTCACAAAACATCAGTTAGTTATGCATGAACATAACCTGATAACAGCGTAACATGTTACTATGTATGGTTGAAAAGTTACACAATTGCCCTGCAAGTAGGTGTTATGATCTGTCTCAGGGGTAATGGGAAAGCAACAATCCAACAGCAGAGTGTACATCCCTGCAGATATGATTTCAAACAGATTGCGACTCTACGTTAGGCTGTATCGTTGTCATCGTTGTCCCATGTTTAGTAGCTTTACAAGATGCGGAAAGTCATCTAACCCAAGTTATTTCTCAGGCTGGAATACAAAAAATAATTCCATCTTATGCTAAAACGTTGTCTCTTTACTTTTTGATCTTCAAGTTAACTGCAAAACTTTATAGAGATAGGTTTGTAAGTAAAAGCATTAAAAAAAATCTCAACTAGCATAATAAATCACCATCTCCCTGGCAACTGGTGAATATATACATATTCCACATGCAAACAGTTTGCAAACAATGGGCTGTAGACGATAGCAGAGTCCTATTTGTGCAAAATCCTGTAATATTTCTGAACATTGTCAATCGATGGCTTGTTTAGCTTCTCACAAAGTCTTTGCTCTCTGCTCGTCAACATAAGCACATTGTCCAAGAGGGGGAAGCAACAGCATTATGTGTGTTTTACACTCAAACACACTCACACAAGACTTTCGGTCAGCGTCAAAGCGCACCAAAATGGATTCTTAATATCATTGCTTTGAGCTTCCAAAATCATGAAATTGGTGTTTATTGGAGCAGAAACCCTTATTGCACAAAACATATAACTCGTGAGCTATTTTCATATAATCCTCCATATATCACAATCTTCCAGATGGAGAGCTTCTAATGTAACCAAAGGAATGATCTTGATGACCTCCTCCCCTCCCCCTCTTACATCTCACTCACACCTTTTAGACCATTTCCCAGCTCACCAGAGAAAGTGGGAACAACTCGAGCAGGTCACCAGTCTTTTCCAGGATTTACACAAATGCCATTGACACTCATTCTCACGTTTTTTTAATTTTTTTATTTACAGTAAGAGGAACAAGACTGGCAGATTTAATTTCTGACAGAGATGCAATTATGGAGCTTTTCTCCTCCTGATAACACCTTAATTTCTGTATTATTATTTTTGATATTTTCGTAGCGTCTGTACACAAAACATCTGTTGCATCTTTGCCAGTGCTGACGAAGCCTTCTTGTCTCTGTTTCCTTTCTGAGCTCACTACAATTTTTATGACCTTGAAAAGTAAGATTGTACCGACAGCAGAGCAGTAACATCACGGTCTGTACTCTATCCACCAGCACTGATCATGCTTAATGGATCATTCATCTTTCCGACAAGTCAAACTAAAAATGAAAGCTCTTCTGAAGTTCAACAGCAGCTCCAGATATCTTTTGATTTGAATAAAAATAAAATTTGCCTAAAGCTCCTTTTGGATGCAGATCATCATGCAGATCACATTAAAATAACACACAACTACATGTGCTGTAGTGTGTGTGAGCGTATGAGACAGCACTGGCTGTAAGTTGTGTGTGTATGCATATATTCTAGGTCTAGAAAAAGGTCCTCTCAAGAAGGCAGACAGACTGGAAAGCAGCTGTGGTTGTAACTCTCCTTCTCTCTCACACACGCACGCGCACTCTCTCCCTCTCACACACACACACACACACACACACACACACCCACAAAACACAAGCTGTTGTTGCTTAACGACTGGGCTGCTCCGGCGCACATCTGCACTCTGCATTATCATTAGCTCTCTCCCGCATCCCCAGGATCGCTGACAAAGTGAACAATACCGACAATCACCCCCATCAGCTGCGGCCATATGGGCGCCATCCATAGCTGTAGCCCCCCCCCCCCCCCCCTGGCTGGCGGGGTGGGTGGAGGGGTTGAGGGGTAGAGTTGGTGGAGTTGTGATGAAGGGGGGGGGGGGCATAGCAGCAATTGTGCCAGCATCTGTTTGGCACTCAGTTGCTCACTCTGCCATTTTTTTAACATGAGTCGGGCGAGCTGTCGACAAAGAAAGTTTCTTTTTGCTGTTATCACAACAATCCTGACGTGTGTGTTTGTATGTGTGTGTGTGTTTGTGTCGTCCTTTTATTCTAATTATCTCCCTTTCCCGCCCATCTCATTTGTTACTCCTCCTCTGCTGCCTCCCTTTCCATCTACCTCACCTCCCCCCCCCCCCCCCCCCCCCCCTGTTTCACTCCCCTGGCTGGACAGTTAAATGTATTGCCAGATATGCTTCTGTCGGCTGCGTCTTGTAATTGCCACCACCTTAATCCTCCGTCCTAATGGGCAGGGAGGAGGAAGAAGAGAACAGGAAGGAGGGATGTGTGTCTTTTTTTTTTTGTGGTGGGGGAGTCAGCCCAGATGGCACAACAAGGTGCGCTCCACCACTCTTCTGCTAGATCCCCAAATCTCTCCCTTTCCTGTGGCCCGCTCTCTCTGTCTTCTCTCCGTCTTGTCTTCTCTCCCTCCTGGACTTTGAACCCAGCTGGCGAAGGTGTTTTTTTAGGGATCAGCAGCAGAATTCTTCACTGCTGTTCTAATTATCTTTCAACTCTAAACCCCAACTGTAGATCATTCTTTTATATCCACATTCCTCTCTAACTTCTCTCACTCTCGACATTTCTTTCCTTCCTCTCTGATGTATCAATAGCTGAGGCTTCAGTTGTTCTTCAGAGATTGTTTGGGGGAAAAACAGACTCTTCACAGCCCAAGTGTCACCTTGAGATTAGCGTTTGTTGCTGCAGAGTTTAAGCCTTTTACCGTTCCGCCTGTTGTGTTTGTAAAAAAATGTGAAAATGTTGACGACAGGTGTAGCTGTTGATTGATGATTCTTTGTTTTTCTATTTGCTCCACCTCTGCTGTGCAGTGGCTCCAGATGAAGGAGGAAATATGTGGAAACACTCTTCAGCAGCAAACTATGAAGATTATTAAAAACTTTAATTCTTGATGATATTAAAGTGCATATAAGTATTACTGCACTTTTTACAGTATAATACAAATGGGCTAAAAAGTTCTGTTTGCATAAACTTGAAAATCAGGAAGTAGATTTATTTGCCAGAAAATGAAAAAGTAAGTTTATTTATTATTCAATTTATCATACATTAATCCTGCTCTTTTTCTTTTTAACTGAATTTTATCATCTTCAGTTAATCAGCTATTGTAATATACATGGTTATATAATTGTCATCATGATAAGTTGTATTTTCAATTTAAAATGCTAAATGTTCCGTTTAAAGGTTTCTCAATGTGACATTTCTTAAAGGTGCCAACAAAAAAAAAATCCCAATTCTCTCAACATCCATTTGCTGTCAGCTGTCAACTCCTGCTGTGTTTCCCCAAGTGACAGCTGATCTCCACCATCAGGGCTGCAGATTAGTTGGTAAACTGTTTTCTTACTCCCTGGTAGCCGTTAGCCTGCACTCTTATCTTGTGACACGAAAACAGGACAAACCAGCCCTCCACCTCTGCCCATACAGGTGTGTGTGGTTGTGTGTGCACACGACAAGAGCAGCTCATAGGGGTACATTATCATACACACAGAAACTTGTTTGTGTGTGTGTCAGGTTGCAAGCCAAGCCCTTCTCTCTTCTTCAACTCCCCCCCCCCCCCCCCTTCTTTGCCCCTAAACAGAACAAGCGCCTCCTGGGCAAATATTTAAAGTCAAAACAGGCTGGGCCCATAAAAGCTGAGAGGTGGTGGTGGTGTGGCTACATCTGTCAGTGGGGAGGGAGGAGGGGGGAGATGAGAGAGGAGAAGAGGGGTGACAGCAGCTGCCAATACGAGTCTGGACACCGCTGACGCCAACACCTGTCCATACTAGAGACACGCGGCCAGCAAATGTCCGGCCACAGCCCCTGAAAGAAACACACAAGAGCACACACACACACACACACACCAACACAATCACGATCACACACCACAATTACAATCACACACACACTTGTTATAAGCATGCCTGAGTCTCTGTGTCTGATTGTGGAAAAACTATTAGACCACAACTCTCATATAAACATACATAATGACTCAGATAGACACAAACACACCTAACCCAGCCCTTAGCAGCTCACCACACCCCTTTCCTCTGGCCGACCCCCATCTGTTGCCTCCCTGGGGAGTGTGTGCGTGCATCTGTGTGTGCGTGTGTATGTGTGTGTGTGTGTGTGTGTGTGTGTGTGTATGTAAGGGTAGAAGGTCAGAGGAGGGGACAGGCAGGCGTTGGCCCCTGCTGCCCATTGATCAACAGCTGCTGGGCTTCTCATGCTGAGCTGGACGGCTGGGAAGGCGACAGCAGCTGGGTTGGGGACAAGGTAAAAGCTCAGGGCCAGAGGCTGGGACCCCAGGTTGGATCTGAGGGGTCGGGGCTTGGGGGGCTGAAGAGTATAGGCCAGGACTGGGAGCAGGGTTGAAGCTAGGGGCCAGGCACAAGTGAGTTTTCAGCTGAGGGAAGGGGGCAACAGGCGAGAGATGGAGCTGCCAGAAATCGGCAGAGAGGCCTTGGAAAGCAGCCAGATGCTGAGCAGGGGAGGGATGCCAAAGACAGAGACAATGAGGTCATATTAAGTAGAGTTTAGGCTAGGTTTACTTGAAATAAACGAGTTAGTATCACCGATACAGGTTTAAGGACAAAACTTTGTTTCCAACTATTTCCAAAGAGAATCTCAAAGTTTGAGTAAAAACTCAGGCCCAGATGTTGAATAATTTAGATTCTTCACAAGCCTTTTGCAGACATGCCCCTGAAATCCTGAAGACTTTCTCTGTTTAACGGGGCAGAAGAGGGATCTCAGGAAGATGATGATGCAAGAAAGACATGCTGGAAATGGCAGGCAACACTTTGATGAAAGTTTTACCCTTCATATCAATGCCAGGTGTAAATGGGCGTATTCACAGTATTAACGAAAGAGTGTGTCAGCATCATTACATTCACAAAGACCAAACCAGTCGCAAGATAGAACCGTCCGCCTCTTGTTTACTTTCTTGAGGTACATTTCTTGAACATTTCCTTCTGTGTTCATACAACAGCTCAAACACGGCTTCTAGTGGGAATTTTAGGGGACTGGCTGGAAAAAAGTCTGGGTGCAAAATTTGTCTGTCGTTCAGTTCTACCCAAATATTTCTGAAAACTTTCAGGAGTTTTGCTAATGTATAAAAATGCTGTAAGAGTATCCAGACCACAATGCATTTGTGAATTGGTCTCTCAATGCCAAGCTACGGATATCAAAGAGGCAGATTTGTTATTAATTTATACTTCAAATACGCTAAACAAAGAATGGACACTTTTGTCTTTCTTGGCAAAGTTGTATTTCATGCGTTGAGTTAGCACCACAACTGTTGGCGATTGTTGTTTCGACCATATATATGGCAGGTCGGCAGGTGTAAACAGGAGCTGATATAGGAGCTGACAGCTGTTAAGAGTGCTGGCCGTCACACATCTGCTGTGTTTGGGCTCTTTAACAGAGCGACCATAGTTCAGAGGCAGAAGAGGGAGGAGGGGGAGGAAAGAGGAGGAGAGAAGAGATGAAGCAGGTGAGGGAGGTCGAGTGGAGATAGTGAGTAAAAACTACTTTATAGGCATTTTTTTTTACAGACATGCATTCCACACACAGAGCAGATAGAGGTGGTCTGGGTTGCTCAAGGGTTCTGCAGAAGTTTTGCAAAACAGTAAAACACCCCTAAATCGCTTTCATGGATACTTCGGTTTGAGTTGGCCGGTGATGGATGAGACAGAAGAGATGAAGGACAATTTCTTTCAATTTCTTTAAAAATGTAAAAGGGACAAAGATCTTGATATTGACCTGACCTTTAGTCTCCTTTTTATGGTTTTGAGAGTTTTGTGGGTGGGTTCACAAGTTACGACCTCAAGCCAAGGAGCAAAATAATCTGAGCTCTAGTAAAAAAAGAAATGATGGTCAGATTCTAAGCTTTTATTTTAAAACTTGTATAGAGATGGATGAAGTCCTTTTAAATTTGAGCTTGTATGAACATTTTTTTCAGATTCTCTGCCCCGACAAAAACATTAGAGAGATACATTCCACTAGCTGCTGACCTTTGCACACCAGTCAGACCACCTTCATAGAGAGAATATAGCAGGAGCTGGTTTCACCTATCAAATGGAAACTCAACCTTAACAATAAGACAGCATATACAAAAGACGTCTAGAATTACTTCTAGCATTTTATAACATGAATTTGGGGATTTTCTTTTTATACATTTGAAGAGAGGAACATATTGATATCGCACAAGTAGCTTAGCCTAACATTTGGACTGGGTCAGATCGTCACAGTATGTCCATACATCAATCGCAACAGCACCTATAAAGCGCTGCTTCTTATATGCATTACATTTCATTTCATTTGTACA